>NW_011183153.1:0-499 GCF_000146605.3 Meleagris gallopavo
GTTTGACGAAAGTGAGAGTGGTGTTGCACTTCTGCTCTTTCTTACCCTTCCAAATACATCCATTTAAGAACACTGCTACTATTATCCTTCCAAATATGTCCTCTAAGTACACTGCTATTTGCCCTTCTGAGCACGTCCATTTAAATAAACTGCTACTTCATAGCTATGTCCTCTTTCTTCACTAGAGTAAACACTGCTGACTGTTCCAAATTAAGTCCTGTTTGTCTGTTGTAGAAAATCCTGATAGCAGCTGCTTCATGATGGCCAGGGCCCTATGCCTGGGAGGACAGCGGTTGTTCTTGCTCATGTCTGGGAAGTGCAGAGCACCACATGGAATTGGAGAGTCCTGAAGCTGGGAGGCCCTCTGGGAGGCCGTCTGTTCCATCACTTCACAGAAAAGCATTTCTGCTGGCTGTCTCAGTGCTACAGAAGGAAGTGCAGCACTTGGGATCATTGATTCCGGTTCCTGAGTTAAGTAAGGTGCTCAGTTTTTGGTTTG
>NW_011183154.1:0-453 GCF_000146605.3 Meleagris gallopavo
AATTCTCCTCTTTGTGAAGGAGACGGTAAACAGACTCAGTGTCTTTCTCCCTCCCAAATGGAGTGCGGGAGATCGCCTGTTTCATGCCTCCTGGCTTTCTGTGCTTTTCAGTGTCCCGGGACAGCTGGCTTGGGCCCTTGTGGAGAAGGAGTTGGAAAGCTGACTGTCTTGTGAATGGGTGATATTCCTTGAGTTGAGTTTCTGGCTCGATACAAAAACGTTTCCTACCAAAGTAGCGTGAGCCAGCATCGGTTCTTACTGCCGCAGGAGGGTCTCATATCCCTGCAGCAGTGAAAGCAGCCCAGGAACTCGGCACAGAAAATGCGGTCTCCCTTCACACTTTGCTGCGTGGCTCCTGAGAGGTGCCAGTGAGCAATGATTGTCCTTCCCAGAGAGCTCTCAGCATGGAATGATCTTATGTCCCTTGCGAGGAAGGGAAGACACTGCACTATC
>NW_011183155.1:0-517 GCF_000146605.3 Meleagris gallopavo
TACAATCTGATTGAAATTGAGACTAATAAATCAAATAAAACAGGAGAGAGAGAGAGTTCCCAATACCGATTCAAACCTGAAAGCTTGGAACGGCCAGGAAAGCACCCTCCAGCACCCACTGCCAGGCAGTAAGAGACCGTCCCACCCGGAAGGGCCAGATCCCATGGCTTCTGTAATGTATAGGGATAGGTGCCTGGAATTGGAGCATTAACACTTTAACTCCCAGTACACTACATGATGTTTTGATGTGGAATACTGAGAACCAAAACAAAACAAAAATATAAAACCATGACATTCCACCCCTTATTCTACATCACTACATCATGCTTAATTTATATACATATATATAAGCGAAAAAGATGATTAAAATGCATTACACACACGTCTATATACATATACATATAATTATCGACTGCACTCCCCCAGCATCAAGTTTCCTTGTGGTACACATTGAACATCCCCGTTTTTTTGCATTTACCCACCAAGTGGTCCCAGGTCCCTGGGCAAAAACAGTACC
>NW_011183156.1:0-519 GCF_000146605.3 Meleagris gallopavo
TTTCTGGTGGGATGTGCCACATCTTTGTGAGGCAATTGGTGTTTGTGATGGCCAATGGCATATATTCTGGATCGAAATGGTCTTTCCGCAGTAAAATGCCAAAAGTCTGGGAGTAAGTGTCATGATGAGGAATGTAATGGAGTGTAATTGGGAGGAACTGGGAGGAATTTCTCGGAGTCGTGGTCTTTGTGGGTGCATATGTCCCATTTAGGGAAGGAAAGGAGTATTTCTTAGCAGAACTGCCATAGCATTTAGGGAAAATGTCCTATCCTAGGGAGACAAGTGGTATTTGTGGGAGAAGATGTCCTATCCTTGGTTGCAAGTGTCCTATTTGGTCTTGTCATCTAGTCTTTTTGGGAGAAAACGTGAGTTGGTTGAAGAAAACAGGTATGCTTGGGAGAAAATATCATCTTTTTGGAAGCACAGGCCCAATTTCCAAGTGAAATGTGGTATTTCTGGGAGAAAATGACAAGTACGTGGAGAAAAGTGGACAATAGTGGGAAAGACTGAACTTCTCTT
>NW_011183157.1:0-604 GCF_000146605.3 Meleagris gallopavo
AGTACTGCAGGTTCACACTCTTTCTTCACTAATCACACAGATACCAAGTAAGCACAAATCTTTGCCGCCCAGACACAAATATCTTCATTGGTTAATTGCCTTCTAACCGTTGCTTTCTTAACAAGTGTTTGATCATAACTCTCTGATGACTGTTTTACAACCATAGCCTCTTAATTGTTTAATTACCCCCTTGTCAATTACCCCCCTTTACACTGGTCAATATTCTGGTCATTTATTTGTCCTTGCATGAAGATCAGCTCGGAAGGAGGATGGAGGGGAGCATCCTGAAGCCTGCACGTGGCATCCTCACATTCCCACAGAGTGGGACAGCTCTGCTTTGTGTCAAGGCCCTGACTCCTTCAAAGTTTGTTAAATCTATTTCACGCTTGCCGCTCGAATGAACAACTTCACTGTATGTTTCCTAGTTCAGAACACTGTACCCACCTTGTTTAAAACATTTAGAATCTATTGCAGTTCTTTATGAGAAGGTTATTTGTTAGGCAATCCGGTAACTATGTTTCTAAAATATGCTACTAACATGTATACACTGTTCTTACATTCCACATCAGCTAATTCTAAAGTTGTGTTACAGCTTAATTCTTTA
>NW_011183158.1:0-456 GCF_000146605.3 Meleagris gallopavo
CCCTTCGCCCGCTGACTGCGCATCTTTGGATGCAGCCCAGGATACGGTTGGCTTTCTGGGCTGGAAGGGCCCACTGCTGGCTTGTGTCCAGCTCCCACCCACCAGTACTCCCACGACCTTATGGAGCAGGACTACGCCTCAGTCCTTTCATCCCCTAGCATGTTTTGGTGGTGGGTGTTCCCTCATCCCAGCTACTGACCCTGCACTTGGATTTGTGGCCACTGCTCAGCCTGTTGAGGTCTCTGTGGATGGCATCCCGTCCCTCTGCTGTGTCACTGCAGCCCACAGCTTGGTGTCCTTAGGGTGCACTCAACCCCACTGTTGATGTCCCTGATGAAGGGGAAACCCAGATGCTTGTACCAACTGGGCGTAGAAGCCCTTGGGAGCAGCCCTGCGGAGGACTCGGGGATCCTGGTGGACAAAGAGCTGGACATAAGCCAGTAGTGTGCACTTGCA
>NW_011183159.1:0-460 GCF_000146605.3 Meleagris gallopavo
TGCAAGACAGAACAAGGCTTTTACTAATCTGGACTCACAAATATGCGATGCATGCTCTTAGACAGATTATATTGATTTACCTGGGTAAAAAACCTAGTGTCCTTCCCTTATCGCCTCCACACTTTCATCTTTTTTCTTACAGTATTTAGTTTAATCATATCATGTGTCAGGAAGAACAGATTACCCACTGAGATCATGAAAGAATTTCCCACTGTCTGTTGTACAGCACTGAAAAAAGAAGTAGTTAGTTGGAAGAAGAGAACAATTATCAGTAAATGTTTCAACAAAGAAAATGGATTGGTATTTTCACCAGTAATTCTTTCACTTGTTTCACTGTCATCTGATCACGACAGAGAAATAGCATTAGTCAATGAGACTACTTTTGTGAATAAGGCTAACTCTCACGAGAAGTTGAATAATTAATTTCTGGATACTTAATTTTAATATAAAATGTGAGCAT
>NW_011183160.1:0-409 GCF_000146605.3 Meleagris gallopavo
GAAAGCTGGTATTTCTGGGTGAAAACGTGATATTTCTGGGTAGAATATTGCAATTTCTGGGTGAAAATGGCGTATTTTTTGGGGAAAAACTCCACTTTCTAGGACAAAATGACCTATTTTCGGAGGGAAAACTGGTATTTCTGTGAGAAAATGTGGTATTTCTGGCCGAAAACTGCAATTCCAGGCAGAAAATGTCCTATTTTGGGGGAGAGTCCTGGTATTTCTGGTAGGAAACGTTGTGTTTTGGGTGGAGAAAACCGGTATTTCTGGGAGATATTGACCATATTGTTGGGGAGACAACTGGTATTTTTGGTGAGAAAATGTAATATTTCAGGAAGAAAGGTGCAATTCCTGGGAGAAAACGTCATGTTGGGGGAGAAAACTGCCATTTCTGAGAGTAAATGGCCTA
>NW_011183161.1:0-504 GCF_000146605.3 Meleagris gallopavo
ACCTGAGGACCCAAACATCCAGGAGTCTTTGGGTCCTGACGAGATGAGTCCCAGAGTTCCGAGGGAATTCACCGCTGCAGTCACCGAGCCACTCTCCATGCTATTTCACAAGTCGAGGCAGTCAGGTCAAGTCCCTGGTGAGGAGAAAAAAGGTGACAGCACACCTCTTAGGAAGGATAGAAAGTGTGACGCGGGGAACTACCAGCATGTCAGTCTCACCTCTGTGCTGGTCACGGATCATGGAGCAGATCATCCTGGAAGTGACTCTCAAGCACACATTCCAGTGCGTCACCACCCTGTGCGTGAAAAGCTGCCTCCTAAGAACCAACCTAAACCTCCCCTGTCTCACTTGAAAACCATTTCCCCTTGTCCTATCGCTATCCACCCTCCTAAACAGTCGTTGCCCCCTCCTGCCTTATGCGCTCCCTTCGAGTCTTGGAAGGCTGTCATGAGCTATCTCCAGAGCTTTCTCTTCTCCCACAGAAACAATCCCAGTTCCCTCAA
>NW_011183162.1:0-491 GCF_000146605.3 Meleagris gallopavo
GATGACGGCCCAGACAATACGGCAGGGAACGCCAAAACTGAATGCCGACATGAATGTGGCAACACAAAGCCAAGGGGTCATCAGGCCAAGAGAATGGGGCAAGGAACACAAAAATAGGAGGACAAGAGAATGTAATAGTGAAAACAGTGCAAGACCAGAGACAAGCAAGACACAGAACAAAGAGGATAGGCAGCCTTCTGTGGGCACCATGAAGCGCAATTCAGAGCTCTGGGGGAACCCTATTGTGCCGGGCTCTGGAATGGGTAAACGCTGGCGGCTGTGCATCGCCCTTACCTGCTGGGCAGACAATGACCAGTCAGCAAAGTGAGGTTCCGGGGCATGCCGGGAAATGCACATTCCAGTTCCTGCTGTTTCCACAGAGACCAACACATCTCTCCGGGCAGTTGTTACGGCACTTGGGAGCACCGCAGCTCTGCTGCCACCTGTTGGACACAATACAGTCATGAAGGCACTGCCCTGCATCCGGGCCT
>NW_011183163.1:0-480 GCF_000146605.3 Meleagris gallopavo
GAGGGCACACTGCTGGCTCATGGCCAACCTGTCGTCCACCAGGACGCCCAGGTCCCTCTCTGCAGAGCTCCTCTCCAGCAGCTCATCCCCCAGCCTGTATTGGTGCATGCAATTATTCCTCCGTAGGTGTAAGACCCTACACTTGCTTTTGTTTGAACCTCATCCGGTTTCTTACTGCCCAGCTCTCCAGCCTGTCCAGGTCTCGCTGAATGGCAGCACAGCCTTCAGGCGTGTCAGCCAATCCTCCCAACTTCGTATCATCAGCAAACTTGCTGAGGGTGGCCACTATCCCCTCATCAAGGTCATTGATGAAGATGTTGAACAAGACCGGACCCAGCACAGACCCCTGGGGGACACCACTGGTTACAGGTCTCCAGCCAGACTCTGCACCACCAACGACGACCCTCTGCGCTCTGCCAGTCAGCCAGTTCTCAACCCACCTCACTGTCCCACTCATCTATTCCACACTTCCTCAGCTTT
>NW_011183164.1:0-372 GCF_000146605.3 Meleagris gallopavo
CATCCCCACTGCCATTGGTAGGTGTGGTGCCAGCACCTGCTGTGTGACCACGTGAAGTTAAACCAGGTAGAAATGCTGGGGAGGCGCTGGGGCAAGGTAGGGAGCTGCCAGAGTCCTGTAGGACTCGGAGCAGGTCTTGTGTGGGGCTGACTTATCTTTTTGAAGAGTGTGTCCTCCATTCTGTAGGGTTCAGAACTGTTGTTTCGCTTGGTCTGGTACAGACAGTGTCTCAACATCCACCTGCAAGGTAGAGAGGAAGAAACAAAGAAGCAACCGCAACCATTGCTTCTGTTCTCTGCCCTTCCCTGCATGGCCCTGCTCACTGGGTTGCTCGTCAGCCAGCCAGGTTGCTCTCTGCTGGGGCTGCCAGTG
>NW_011183165.1:0-421 GCF_000146605.3 Meleagris gallopavo
GTCAGACTTGCTGGCACTAGGAACTAAACATGGCAGTGAGATGGGCCGATGAGGTGTCAATCTCAGAGTCAGAGATGCTTTTTAAGTTCTTTTATGGCTGCACAGTTCCTCAGCAAGCAGTTACGCCTGCCAGCTCAATCAAAGCCATCCCTTAGATGCTGTGCTGTACAGCTGTGGAGCCTCTGCTCACATGCTCTGCATCTTGCTTGACACACACAACTCACACCATTCTGTGTTTTCTCTCTCCAGCGATGATGGGCTGTGTGCTTCCATCAGTGGAGAGCTCCTAGGAAGCACAAATCGCTGCCGTTCAATTGAGAGCCTTCCGCATAACAACAGTGACGGACACAGGGAGCTCATCCAAGTTCAAGCCCTGATTACTCCCAGCTCGTGCCTGAAGATGCTGACCTGAGCCTGCCAG
>NW_011183166.1:0-516 GCF_000146605.3 Meleagris gallopavo
GCGCACAGGAGCCCGCTCACTCGTCGGAGAAAAGCAGCCGGCTGAAGTGGCCCGTTCTCGGCAAGCGAGAAACACGAGACCGCTGCTGACGGCTGAAAGCGGCGTTCGGGGAGAAACGCGATTTCTCGGCCAGCTACGGCAAAGTCTCCGGACCGGTTCAGCGCGAATGCCGCTTTCTACGCGTGAGAGCGAAGGAGTGCGATTCCGATGCCGACAAGTACGAATTCAGCCTCCTGCACTACCTGCGAGTGGGGGGTTTTTTCTCCGCAGTCCTGAAAGGATCTCTCCCCACTTTCTGAAACGCTCTCCCTGAGAGCTCTACAGCTGTCCCTCCTCGAACTTGCAAATGCCTTATTAGAGCTGGTTTCCCCTTCCACTCTTTTCCTCTCTGAATGCAGATGTGTAGCAGTGGAAAACCTGACTAGAATGAATTGTGGCTCGAAATAAAGGCAGAGACATAGTATTCAGAGGTAGGCGTAGTGCATTCGGCATGTAGCCAAGGCGAAGTGCAAACCG
>NW_011183167.1:0-513 GCF_000146605.3 Meleagris gallopavo
GCAAGCTTGCTTTCCAGACTTTTAAAAGTACTATTCAACCTGTAATATACTATATTACATGAAAGAGTCAGAAACTTTCTACAGAATAAAGGAAGAAAATGTGCAGTATTCGTTCTGGATATGGCTTTCACACAGAGGAAAATAGATGGAAATGATCTAGTATAAACACTTGAAACTTGGTTATGGATACATGGATAGGCTTACAGTTCCCCTCCAGATATTCTTTTGCCAGGTCTCAACTGCTGCATGCCAAGATCTGAGGTAGTTCACAACTGTTGTGATTTTACCTGGCAGGTGGCTAAGCACCGCACAGTTGTTTGTTTCCTTCTTCCCTTTCCCCAGGGAGGGAGGGGAGGGAGAGGAAATTTGAGGGAAAAAAAAAGTTGAACTTATGGTTTGAGATAAAAACTGTTTACTAAGATAGAGAAAAGGAAAAGAATAAATTGTTTTGAAAGTATGTGTGTGTGTGTGTATATATATATATGTATATAACAAGTGAGATGCACAAGCAAA
>NW_011183168.1:0-472 GCF_000146605.3 Meleagris gallopavo
AACCTGCTGCAACAAGTCAACTAAGCAAAGGGTTTACACCTCACAGGGACAGAATTTCCCACCCCAGAAGCACTGCCAGCAAACAGCACAGTATTTGGAAAGCAGCGCGTCCCAATCTGCCTCCTTGCCCTGCTCTAGCCGCTCAGCCAAACACAGAAATAAAACACACAAACTCTCTGTTTCTTTGCTCGTGGCAGCCACAAAGCTCACGTTTTAGTGACACACAGAAGTGCATCTCCAGCTATTGTGTGTCTTGCTAACCGCAAGCTCAGCTGTGAGCTGTCACTCAGCCTGACATCACAAGCAGAAAATAAACGTACATAAACAGATGCCCTTATCCACACGTGCCAATCGGGGTGCGAGGACTGAAAGCCTTGGTTCACTGTATCCTTCAAATGCTCTGCAGGCTATTTAGGTCAGAACTAATAGAATACCCAATATAAGTCAAGTTGCATCATTTGGTGCTCATTCT
>NW_011183169.1:0-490 GCF_000146605.3 Meleagris gallopavo
TTGCAGCCCAGAAGGCCAACTAGATCCTGGGCTGCATTCAAAGAGGAGCGACCAGCAGGGAGAGGGAGGTGATTGTCCCCCTCGACTCGGCTCTGGTGTGCGGCCCCATGTGCAGCACTGCGTCCAGGCCTGGGGCTCCAGCACGGCAATGATGTGGAGCTTTTGGAGCAGGTCCAGAGAAGGGCCACGAAGATGATCAGAGGGCTGGAGCACCTCTCTTAGAAAGAAATGTTGAGGGAACTGGGATTGTTTCTGTGGGAGAAGAGAAAGCTCTGGAGATAGCTCATGACAGCCTTCCAAGACTCGAAGGGAGCGCATAAGCAGGAGCGGGCAACGGCTGTTTAGGAGGGTGGATAGCGATAGGACAAGGGGAAATGGTTTCAAGTGAGACAGGGGAGGTTTAGGTTGGTTATTAGGAGGCAGCTTTTCACGCACAGGGTGGTGACGCACTGGAATGTGTGCTTGAGAGTCACTTCCAGGATGATCTGCT
>NW_011183170.1:0-438 GCF_000146605.3 Meleagris gallopavo
ACAGAGCGTGGCTTTGCTGAGGTCTTTATTGATCACTGGAGGATGTCAGTGACATCAGGGTCTTCATTCTTCAGAGGACTCCTTTGGTCAGCAGAGGATGTCAGAAGGTGTCTGTGACCATGGAGAAGCCTCGTCCCTGCAGGGTTTGTGCCCCAGGACTTTGGGCAGGAGGAGGGCTGTCAGCAGCCCAGGGCGGGATGTGGGTCCCCTGGGGACAGCAGCCACAGCCCCTGTCCCATCTCCACAGTGACCCTGGGCCATCCCGTGGGACAGCTCGAGACCCTCCTCCTCTGCACAGCCCCTCAGAGCACGAGGGAAGGTCTGGGGGGTGGCAGTGGTCCCCCTGGAAAGGGGTAGGGGGATGGGGCCCTCCATCCCCTCCATCCCCAGGCCCTGACACCCAGTGCTCAGGGCTCCAGAGAGCCCCAGGGTCCCTCA
>NW_011183171.1:0-467 GCF_000146605.3 Meleagris gallopavo
ATCGGAAAGGAGCGGTTTGCACTTCGCCTTGGCTACATGCAGAATGCACTACGCCTACCTCTGAATACTATGTCTCTGCCTTTATTTCGAGCCACAATTCATGCTAGTGAGGTTTTCCACTGCTACACATCTGCATTCAGAGAGGAAAAGAGTGGAAGGGAAACAAGCTCTAATAAGGCATTTGCAAGTTCGAGGAGCGACAGCTGTAGTGCTCTCAGGGAGAGCGTTTCAGAAAGTGGGGAGAGATCCTTTCAGGACTGCGCAGAAAAAACCCCCCACTCGCAGGTAGTGCAGGAGGCTGAATTCGCACTTGTCGGCATCGGAATCGCACTCCTTCGCTCTCACGCGTAGAAAGCGGCATTCGCGCTGTAACCGCTCCGGAGACTTTGCCGTAGCTGGCCGAGAAATCGCGTTTCTCCCCAAATGCCGCTTTCAGCCGTCAGCAGCGGTCTCGTGCTTCTCGCTTG
>NW_011183172.1:0-381 GCF_000146605.3 Meleagris gallopavo
TCCTCCTGACATATTACATTTTCTACCAAAAATACCAGTTGTCTCCCCAACAATATGGCAATATCTCCCAGAAATACCTAGCCTTTACTCACCCAAAACTACACCGTTTCTTACCAGAAATACAAGGATTCTCCCCCAATAATGTGGCATTTTCTGCCAGGAATTGCAGTTTTCTCCCAGAAATACCACATTTTCTCACAGAAATACCGGTTTTCCCTCCGAAAATAGGACATCTTCTCTCAGAAACGGCAGTTCCCCCCCCCCAAAATACGCCTTTTTCACCCAGAAATTGCAGTATTCTCCCAAGAAATATCACGATTTCTTCCAGAAATAGCAGATTTCTCCATGAAATATGACATTTTGGAACAGAAATACCAGTTC
>NW_011183173.1:0-485 GCF_000146605.3 Meleagris gallopavo
ACCCCCTGTTCCAAAGGCAGCAAGTAGCTAGCACGCAGTACTGCTGCAGCTTTCTGGAATCCCTCTTACCTTCAGGGATACTCCAGGGAGCTACAAAAACAACAACAACGAAACTCCATCGGCCAACTGCAGCACCCACTGGACGGCTGGTATTCTGAACTCCTCTTCAGAATGCACTCCGTATCCTCTGCAACTTCTCTAGGATCTAGGATCTCTGCACATCCCCCATCACTGCCTGCTATCCTCAGGGCTGGTACTGGAGTGCTTTTGCCCTCACCGTGCTCTCAGCTGCATTAAAGGAAGGGTTTTTTTCCCCCCAGAGGCAGGGGCAACAATCCTCTTCCTGCCATCACGGAGCAGCTGCAGGACACAGACAGTGACATCCATGTCTCGGCCCTACCAATACTCAGCACCCTGCTGCAGCTCCGGGATGGGGTTAAGCTCAGCCTCATGGCTCTGGAGCTGGCCGGCAAGTTCCCAGCACT
>NW_011183174.1:0-554 GCF_000146605.3 Meleagris gallopavo
TTTCCTTGCATAGCTTTGTGTTCTGCTGCATTAATCCTTTACATCTTTCTCTTCCTTTCCTTCTGTGTCCCCTTCCTTGTCCCCATGCCGGCCTCCTTTGATTTCTTTACTGCTCCTTTTGCTTTGCTCTCCAATGCTTATTTCATTTTTGTTTGTTTGTTTTCTTTGGGCTGCTTTTGTTTGTTTTGTTTTGTTTTTTCCTGTTGTTCTTTCTATTCCTTGGCTTTTTGGTTTTCTTGCTTTGCTTTGCTTTTCCTACTTTCAATTTGCTGCTTCTCTTTTATTCCCATTCGTTTTCTTTCTTTCTTTCTTTCCCACGTTCTCTCCTTAGATTTTGTTGGCTTTTTTATTGTCTCCCTGTGTTTCTTTGGATTCTTTCCTTGGCCATATTCTTGCAGTCTACGCCTTTGCTTTCTCTTTGTACTTTTTTCCTTGGTTACTTTGCTATTTTTCTTTTCCTCTTTCGCATTTGTTTACTGCTCCTTTGGCTTTGCCTTCTCCTGTTTCCTTTCCTTTTTCGTGGTTCTTTTTCTTTCCAGACCACGCCTTTGCAT
>NW_011183175.1:0-516 GCF_000146605.3 Meleagris gallopavo
TTTTTTCTTCTCCTTTGTGGAGCTGCTCTCTCTCTTTTTAGCAGGGAACCCTGAGCGTACTTAAGGGCTGGTAGGTATTTGGACCTGGAAGCTGCTTCCTTCACTTGAGAGTGTGGGGTACTATTGGTCCTTGGAATGGGGTAAGTGGTTTCTTTTTTCTTTCAGGGCTGTGATCAACCCTTTTTGGGGGGATCCCAAGTGCGCTGAAGGGCTGCTAGGTGTAAGAGCAGCATCTGAATCTGGAGTCTGCTTCCTTTGGGGTGTGGGGTGAGCCCTTAGAATGGGGTGAGTGATTCCTTCTTGATTTCAGAGCTGTGAGCTCTGCTTTTCTGGAGGATCTCAAGCTGGATGGCTGTAATTAATAGGGCTATGTGCTAATTGCATCCATGCGGTGGGTGTTTTAAGGGCATTGTGTGCATCCTCGTTGTGTTTTAAATGATGTTCTGCGTCTCTTCTGATTTCATTTTGTCAGCCTGATGGAGTTGAAGGATTGCTGGGCTCTCCAGTCAGTGGTGT
>NW_011183176.1:0-439 GCF_000146605.3 Meleagris gallopavo
ATCCCCCAAGCTGGAATCCATTGACCCCAAAACAATGGGAGTTGTCCATCTTCAGCCCAATGGGGTCAACGTGAGTGGAATTGTCCATTCCAGATGCCCAGGTCTTGATCTGATACAGCCCAAAACCACCTTCCCCATCAGCCTCAGACCCACTGACCCCAAACTCTCTGTGATGTTCTGCCACAAAGACGATGGAACAATGGGACAATGCCACCACCCAAAGGACGGCGCTGGCGGCCATCGTCCGCCATAACCTCCGGCGCCGGTTGTAGCGGTGTGGGAACACGACCCCAAAGTAGCGCTCCACACTGAGGGCAGCCATAAAGAGAGTGCTGAGGTAGATGCTGGAGTAGAAGCAGAAGTTTGCTATGGGGCAGAGCGCTTTGGGGGAAGGGCCACAACATGTTGGCAGCCACCTCAGCCAACTTGAAGGCAAGGA
>NW_011183177.1:0-446 GCF_000146605.3 Meleagris gallopavo
GACCCTCTGCACTCTGCCAGTCAGCCAGTTCTCAACCCACCTCACTGTCCACTTGTCTATCCCACACTTCCTCAGCTTTGTTATAAGGATGTCGTGGGAGACAGTATCAAATGCCTTTCTAAAATCAAGGTAGATTACATCTACCGCTTTTCCCCCATCCACCCTGCATGTGACAGCATCATAGAAGGCCACCAAGTTGGTCGAGCACGACCTCCCCTTGGTGAACCCATGCTGACTACTCCTGATAACCTTCTTTTCTCCCAGTTGTCTGGAGATGGTATCCAGCACAAGCTGTTCCATCACCTTTCCAGGGACGGAGGTGAGGCTGACAGGCCTATAATTACCCGGATCTTCCTTCTTGCCCTTTTTGAAGACCGGAGTGACATTGGCTATCCTCCAGTCTTCAGGGACCTCCCCTGTTATCCAAGACCTCTCAAAAATGATGG
>NW_011183178.1:0-546 GCF_000146605.3 Meleagris gallopavo
AGGGGAGATTTAGGGGAATGGGGGGAGATTTGGGGGGAGATAAGGGGAGATGTGGGGGAAAGGAGGGAGAGATGTGGTGGAATTGAGCGATGTTTCTGGTGGGAAAGGAGGGGAGGTGGGTGGGGAGGGGAGATCTTGAGTGGGAAAAGGGAGGAGCTTCGTGGGAGCAGCGATGGTTTTCCGGGGGAAAGGAAGGGGTTTTGCTCACGGCGCTGCTCCGTTTCCGCAGGTGTTCGACGTTCCCCCTCCTGGTGTCAGGAAATGCATCCTGGCCACCAACATCGCCGAGACCTCGGTCACCATCGACGGCATCCGCTTCGTGCTGGACTCCGGTGCGCCGCGCCGCTGCCCTCCTTCCCCCTTCCCAGCTCCTTTCTTTTCCTCCTTTTCCTTCTTTTTTTACCCCCCTTACTTCCTCCTTTTCTTTCCTCTCTTGCTTTTCCTTCTTCGCCCTCCTCCTTTCTCCCTTTTCCCTTTTTTCTTCCCTTTTTTTTCTTCCCTTTTTTTCTTCCCCTTTTTCTTCCCTTCTTCCCTTCTTTCTTCCTT
>NW_011183179.1:0-507 GCF_000146605.3 Meleagris gallopavo
TCCGGAGAGTTTGCCGACGCTGGTCGAGAAATCGCGCTTCTCCCCGAGTGCCGCTTTCAGCCGTCAGCAGCGCTCTCGTGTTTCTCACTTGCCGAGAACGGGCGACTTGTGCCTGGGCTGCTTTTCTCCGACGCGCGAGCGGTCTCGTGTCCGCACGTCGGAGAGGAGCGGTTTGCACTTCGCCTTGGGTACATGCAGAATGCACTAGGCCTAGCTGTGAATACGACGTCTCTGCCTTCATTTCGAGCGGCAATTCTTTTTTGGTGTTGTTCTCCATGGCTACGCTTGTGCATGCTCGGAGGAAAAGAGTGGAGAGCAAAAACCCTCTCTAATAAGGCTGTTGGAAGTTCGGGGAGCGACATTTGTTTCGCTCCCAGGGGAGAGAGAGCGTGACAGAAAGTGGGGAGCGATCCTTTCTGGCCTGCGGAGAAAAAACCTCCCTACGGAGGTAGTGCAGGAGGCTGAATTCGCACGTTCTCGGCATCGGAATTGCACTGCTTCTCTCTC
>NW_011183180.1:0-470 GCF_000146605.3 Meleagris gallopavo
AGCCTCCTGGAGAAGTGAAGGCTCCAAGGGAACCTGGTAACAGCCTTTCAATACCTAAAGGCAAGAACAAGGGAAAATGGAGGTGAAATCTAAGGAAAATGTCTTGTACAGTGAGGGTGCTGAGGCAGTGGCACAGGTTGCCTTTCAAGGTGAGCCTGGCTCAGACTCTGAGCAACTTGATCTAGCTGTGGATGGTCAGCATGGGGGAGTCGGATCACATGGCAAACCTACCTGCATACAAGCAGCGCACCAACATGGGGTGCATGATGTTCATTACCTGCTGGACACATCTCACACCACTGACTGGAGGAGCCCAGGCAATCCTTCAACTCCATCAGGCTGCAAAATGAAATCAGAAGAGACGCAGAACATAATTTAAAACACAACAAGGATGCACACAATGACCCTTAAAAAACACCCACCGCATGGATGACAATTAGCACATAGCCCTATTCATTACAGCCATCCAG
>NW_011183181.1:0-399 GCF_000146605.3 Meleagris gallopavo
AGAAATCTTTCTAAATTATTTTTTATAGCCACAGTTTCTGTCATTGGTAGGGCAAGCTGACAAATTATCAATGACACATTTATGATACAACTGGCATTCCTCAGCAGACAGGATGTAAGAGAAACATGTTGGGAAGACAACATGTATACAATGCACTTGTTTCCCATCTGGTTATTTGCAATGAGTTTTGCATTAATTACAGGTGGAATGGATGGATATTTTTATACCAGACAATTGCTTTTATTGTAAACAGGAAATGCCAGAGATCCTTACTCTGCTGATAATTATGAAAAGAAAATGTCATTTTGTATACATTTAAGATTTAATTTAAGGTTTAATAATGGCTACACTCTTTCTTCTGAACTGTTATTGAATCTATTTTAACTTTTTTTTTTTTTT
>NW_011183182.1:0-452 GCF_000146605.3 Meleagris gallopavo
TTCGGGGCTGCCGGACCTCTGGGGCTGCCGGATCCGAACCTCCCGGCTGCGGTGCTGTGCGGGCACACGGTGCTGCGTGAGGGCGCTGGGAGCGGTGCCGGGAGCCGCGGGGATTCCCGTATTTGTGGGGGAATTGAAGGCAGAGCAGGCTGACGGATCGCCTCGGTGCGTGACACTGCCGAGTCTGCTTTCGCGTTTCGCTTTCAGCCTTCGGCATCTGAACGCTGAGATGTTGGAGAGGAGCGGGGAAGAGGGCCGGGGGTGTCCGGGGGGGGGCGGGATGCTGAGAGCAGCTTGGAGTTCTCCGCACGGGGAGGAAACGCCGTGTCTCGGCTGAGCTTTCATCCGGTAAATGAGGACACGCCAGGACCCAGCGGCTGAAGTCCGTATCAGCAGCAGCAGGGACAGGAGCGCGGTGCCATTTTAGCAGTGAATGAAAGCCAGCGGACAAA
>NW_011183183.1:0-336 GCF_000146605.3 Meleagris gallopavo
GGGAGCAGAGCGGCCCTCTCGGCTGCTTTGGGACACGCCTCAGCACCCCTGCGTGTCACCGGGCAGCAGGTCCACAGCCAGTCTCCTCTGACCAGATCTCTCCTTCTCAATTCCAGAGCACTTTCCTGAACTGCCCACCCCTCCCAGCTGGATCCACGCCACCTTGCTGGTGGATAATGAGGAGGGAACAAGTGAGGACAAGAGGAAGGCAAGGTGAGACTGCACGCTCAGGGTAGGGTCTGCACGGGGTGTTTCCCCAACCCGACAAGAGCCCATTCCCCAACCCCAGGCAGTCACCGTTCAGGGCACGTGAACGCAGCACGTGGAGGGGTGGGA
>NW_011183184.1:0-402 GCF_000146605.3 Meleagris gallopavo
GGGGGTCTATGGGGGATCCTATTGGGGGTCTGGGGGGTCTCAGGGGGTTCCCGAGGGCCGATCCGCACCGCTCGTCGCAGTAGGTGAACTTCATGTCCATGGAGTGGCGGCTCAGCACCGCCCCGGAGCCGAGCGGAGCGTCGATGGCCGCGGGGTGGGCGATGGGTTCACAGATCAGAACCAGGCAGCGCAGAGCGGCGCCGCCGCCGGAGCTGTAAGAGCGGAGGTGACCCGCGCAGTGCAGAACCTGTGGGGCAGGGGCCGGAAGTGTGGGGCACAGCAGTGGGACCCAAAAGTGGGACCCCTAAATGGGGCTGTGGGACCCACAAGTGAGGGACCTGGAAATGGGGCCGTGAGGCTCCGCCCCCTCAGCTCGTAGCCCCGCCCTCGGCCCGTAGCCCC
>NW_011183185.1:0-557 GCF_000146605.3 Meleagris gallopavo
GATTGACCGCCAGCCCAACCATGTCCTTCTCCAGCTTTGGAGACAGCTAAAGGACAATCAAACATTTCAAAACTACCCTAAGAAACCAAGGGTAAGAATTATAGAGAGGATACCAACAACAGCATGGAACCTAGAAGACTTCATTGTTCCTAATAGGAAAAAAAGCCGCCTCAAGTGTCTCGGGCCACGACGCCTGAGCCATCGGAAGCAAAAAGAATTGGCCCTAGCACAGTTCATGGCGTGACGGGGGATGTTAGTCCCCCTAGGGCCTCCAGGCGGCACCGGAGGCTCTATGTAGAATTACCGATTTATTGGTCCCCCCAAAAATATTCAGCGAGTTATGGCATTAGTGGACACTGGAGCAGAAACATCAATCATTTATGGAGATCCCAAACAAATTTCATGGAAAACAGAGTGATGATTGGTGGTTTGGGGGACAAAACTATTCCTGTCACCCAAAACGTGGTTAAAAAACTGGGGGTTGGCGTCTCCCACCCCGGGAGTATAAGGTATCTATTGCCCCCAGTCCAGAAATACATCTTGGGCATAGATATTCT
>NW_011183186.1:0-495 GCF_000146605.3 Meleagris gallopavo
GCTGCTTTTCTCCGACGAGTGAGCGGGCTCCTGTGCGCGCATCGGAAAGGAGCGGTTTGCACTTCGCCTTGGCTACATGCAGAATGCACTACGCCTACCTCTGAATACTATGTCTCTGCCTTTATTTCGAGCCACAATTCATGCTAGTGAGGTTTTCCACTGCTACACATCTGCATTCAGACAGGAAAAGAGTGGAAGGGAAAACCCTCTCTAATAAAGGCATTTGCAAGTTCGAGGAGCGACAGCTGTAGTGCTCTCAGGGAGAGCGTTTCAGAAAGTGGGGAGAGATCCTTTCAGGACTGCGCAGAAAAACCCCCACTCGCAGGTAGTGCAGGACGCTGAATTCGCACTTGTCGGCATCGTAATCGCACTCCTTCGCTCTCACGCGTAGAAAGCGGCATTCACGCTGAACCGCTCCGGAGACTTTGCCATCGCTGGCCGAGAAATCGCGTTTCTCCCCAAACTCCGCTTTCAGCCGTCAGCAGCGGTCTCGTT
>NW_011183187.1:0-472 GCF_000146605.3 Meleagris gallopavo
AATCCTTCAACTCCATCAGGCTGCAAAATGAAATCAGACGAGACGCAGAACATAATTTAAAACACAACAAGGATGCACACAATGCCCTTAAAAACACCCACCGCATGGATGCAATTAGCACATAGCCCTATTAATGACAGCCATCCAGCTTAAGATCCTCCAGAAAAGCAGAGCTCACAGCTCTGAAATCAAGCAGGAATCACTCACCCCATTCTAAGGGCTCACCCCACACCCCAAAGGAAGCAGTCTCCAGATTCACATGCTGCTCTTACACCTAGCAGCCCTTCAGCGCACTTGCCATCCCCCAAAAAGACAAGATCACAGCCCTGAAAGAAAAAAGAAACCACTTACCCCATTCCAAGGACCAATACTCCCCCACACTCTCAAGTGAAGGAAGCAGCTTCCAGGTCCAAATACCTACCAGCCCTAGAGTACGCTCAGGTTCCCTGCTAAAAACAGAGAGAGCAGCTCC
>NW_011183188.1:0-507 GCF_000146605.3 Meleagris gallopavo
GGTGAGCTGGGCTTGGTGCTGGGAAGAGCTTTCAATGCCTCAGGTGTATCCTAGTGAGAAATGTTGGCATTAGCTGACAAAAATCTTTTCTCCTCAACTGCAAAAGGACAGCGCAGCTCAGACTCCTTAACCTGCTGGAGCAGGGTGGTAGCAAGGAGTGGGCACTGCCCTCCTGCCAGCTGTGCTTGGTTATGGTCTGCCAGGTCTCTGCTGCTCTGGATTTCTTCGGAGAAGTTTTGTTCTAGCTGCTTGGAGTAGTGAAGTGGTGACTTCTTCTTCTCTCAAGAACCAAGACTCTGCACGCTAATTTTGGATGGGTTTAATTGTGGTATCTGAAGACATTGTTTCCATCAGAATTATCCCAGCACTGTGCAGGTGTCTCCGCTGAACCCCCTGAGCTGATGTCTGAGAGCACCTGCCTCCTCCAGCTGAGCCATAGGAAAACTAACTGAGCCCAGTAATTCTAATTTTTGCAGATGTTGTGAATATGCTCCCAAATGTTTCCTT
>NW_011183189.1:0-450 GCF_000146605.3 Meleagris gallopavo
TTTTGGAAACATCCCATCCAGCATGGCTCACGTGCTGCTGCTGACCGAGTGTTTGTTTTCTCCTGTAAATCAGGAAGCCCTTCTAATTCTTGATTGCACGTGGTGTGGCTTTTTACTTGCTTTCCTCTTCCTCAACCATTTTGGTGCCCTTCTCTCCAGCCATGAATTTGAGTGTGAGCAGGTTCCTGATCTGACTGTCCGCGACACTCACAGCGTGAGCTCCCTCTGCAAAATGTACTTCAGGGAGCTCCCGAACCCTCTGCTCACCCACCAGCTCTACGACAAGTTCTCGGTAAGCACAAGGCAACGTCTTTCCTTTACCTCTTCCCTGGGCCTCTTGGACATGGCTGCAGCAGTGCCCAGCTCTGAGGCCCTTTTTCTGTTAGCCCCATCAGGTTTACTCGCATGTCTTTGCCACATCCTGCATCGTACTGATGCCATTTCTGGTGG
>NW_011183190.1:0-429 GCF_000146605.3 Meleagris gallopavo
TCAGCAAAGTGAGGTTCCGGGCATGCCGGGAAATGCACATTCCACTTCCTTGCTGTTTCCACCGAGACCAACACATCTCTCCGGGCAGTTGTTACGGCACTTGGGAGCACCGCAGCTCTGCTGCCACCTGTTGGACACAATACAGTCATGAAGGCACTGCCCTGCATCCGGGCCTCTTGCACAAACCTGTGCTCCTTGCTCGGAGCACATGGCTGCACTCTGTGCACCATGTTGCTTACCACCAGAGAAGGCTCAGCTACCCAACACCATTTTTGCTTCCATCTTGTCTGAGAACTGCTCATTATGCACAGTCCTCATCTTTGCTTTGGTGAGGTAGGGACTGCCATTTGCTTCCTCAGTCCCACACACCCCTTCCCATCCCACACTGCCATGGCAGATCAGGTTCTGGACCACCTGAGGACCCAAACA
>NW_011183191.1:0-473 GCF_000146605.3 Meleagris gallopavo
CTGCTCAGCCTGTTGAGGTCTCTGTGGATGGCATCCCGTCCCTCTGCTGTGTCACTGCAGCCCACAGCTTGGTGTCCTTAGGGTGCACTCAACGCCACTGTTGATGTCCCTGATGAAGGGGAAACCCAGATGCTTGTACCAACTGGGCGTAGAAGCCCTTGGGAGCAGCCCTGCGGAGGACTCGGGGATCCTGGTGGACAAAGAGCTGGACATAAGCCAGAAGTGTGCACTTGCAGCCCAGAAGGCCAACTGTATCCTGGGCTGCATTCAAAGAGGAGCGACCAGCAGGGAGAGGGAGGTGATTGTCCCCCTCGACTCGGCTCTGGTGCGGTCCCATGTGCAGCACTGCGTCCAGGCCTGGGGCTCCAGCACAGGAATGATGTGGAGCTTTTGGAGCAGGTCCAGAGAAGGGCCACGAAGATGATCAGAGGGCTGGAGCCCCTCTCTTAGAAAGAAATGTTGAGGGAACTGGG
>NW_011183192.1:0-496 GCF_000146605.3 Meleagris gallopavo
ATCTATCAATAGAATGGCTTAGGTTGGAAGGGACTTCAAAATCACCTAGTTCCAACGCTCTTGCTGTGGGCAGAGTTGCGAGCCACTCACAGCCTGATCTAGTGGTTAGCAACCAAGGCCACAGCGAGAAGGGGAGTGGGAGATTGGAACTAAATGATCTATAAGGTAAGGTCCCTTTCAAGCCAAGCCATTCTGTGGTACTTTTAGCTGCGCCATAGTGTGTGCGGTTTTCATTTGGTTGGCATATTTGTCCTATTCTATATACTACTTCTTTGTCCCACAGTCTTCTGAAAATGTCTGTATTCTCTCTCTCCTCAGTTACTCTCTTTTCAGTTGTCTCCTACAGAGCTTTTATCTTCTAGGTAGGCTTATTGACCAACTGTTTCTATCTGTTACAGAGTTGTGGATGAGGACAGTATTGGCCAACTAGGAGAGTGTTTCAGCTGAGAAGAGAGTGTCTCAAGCTCTTGTCATGTCATACTGATTGCTTATTCAT
>NW_011183193.1:0-557 GCF_000146605.3 Meleagris gallopavo
TCTCGGCGGGCATGCGAGATTTAATTTTCCAAGAGGCCCCTTCCCACCTATATGGGACCTTGGTTTCGATATTAAACCCTCTGGTGACCTCGGAAACCGTAGTTCAGCAGGCTGCTCGGATAGTTGCTGATCTGGGGGAGACAGAACGCCTACGGACCAGGCGCAACATTCGCATGTTAGAAGAAGCTGAGGTCCTGCCGGTGACTAAAACCAAGACACCGGCTATTCGAGCTCCTCGATCGGGACCCATAAGGGTTTCCCGAAAACAAATGTTTAATGACCTAATTCGAGCTGCGGTCCAATTTGCTAAGATTGACCGCCAGCCCAACCATGTCCTTCTCCAGCTTTGGAGACAGCTAAAGGACAATCAAACATTTCAAAACTACCCTAAGAAACCAAGGGTAAGAATTATAGAGAGGATACCAACAACAGCATGGAACCTAGAAGACTTCATTGTTCCTAATAGGAAAAAAAGCCGACCTCAAGTGTCTCGGGCCACGACGCCTGAGCCATCGGAAGCAAAGAATGGCCCTAGCACAGTTCATGGCGTGACGGGG
>NW_011183194.1:0-489 GCF_000146605.3 Meleagris gallopavo
GTCCCCCTGTCCTTTTCAGCTCCTGCTCCCCTCGCCTGCAAGTGGAGCGATGCTCAAGTTTGAGGAATCTTTTCCTCGGCAGGCGGTAAAAGACGCCGCAGCTGCGAGTTTTGTGTCCTTCTTTGTTATTGGGTCAGTAGAGCAAGGATATCTTCAGAACAGCTCTCTAAGTCAGCCTGTAACACCAATGTGCATGAGAGAATAAGGACTCTTTTTTTTCCCCTCTTGTAGAAAGCAGCCTCCTTGAGAGCAGGAGAGCAGCAGGCTGTCTGCTGTGTGGCTGCTGAAGGGCGTTTCTCCCCAGCTGAGATCCCTGAGCCCACGCTGGCGGAGAACGAGCTGCGCCGCGGTGTCTTCAGTGGAGCCACTTTGCAGCTTCTCTGTGCGCTCGCTGCGATCGTGCCCGTTTCCAGGTGCCCTAAGCCAGTAAGTCGTGCTCTGTGAGGCTGATAGAAAGGCGCAGACGGTAGGCAGGGAGGGAACAGTTTG
>NW_011183195.1:0-493 GCF_000146605.3 Meleagris gallopavo
CTCAAACTTCTCCGTCGCTCCTACCACTCACTCTTTCCCCTGCTGCCCAGGACGCACGTATGCACATGCCAATCCAAATCTAGGTGCAGGGGGTGAATGCTGGGACCACTTCTGCATTTCAGATTGCTTAGTTTCTTAGTTGAAAAATTGCTTCATTGAAATTCCGTGAATTTAAGAGAGGAAATCCCGCAGAAATGGATCTGGGGCTTCTGTTTGATGGTAAATTGAATCTGAGTTAACAGTGTGCGAAAGACAGTGAAGAGAATAGAGAGCAAAAATCTCTAAGTTTGTTCAGCCTAGAGGAGAGGAGACTGTCTCAAGTGAGTTCTTTTGGACACCTTTTCCACCCTGAGACCTCCATACATATACATACAATACATACATATGTTCAAGCCACTGAGCAGTGAGAAGCCGGGAGGGCAGATGTTGGTCAGGTTGAGCTCCTCCTGCTGCGTTCTGGAGATGACAGGTCTGGAGATGATTTGCACGGCCA
>NW_011183196.1:0-369 GCF_000146605.3 Meleagris gallopavo
AGCTGCTGCTACTCAGCTACACATGTATATAACACAGGAGGGCTGCTCCAAAAGTAACGCCTCCTCTTTTATGATGCAGGCCCATGCTATCAGAGGTGACTGCTGGTGAGATGGCAGCAGAGGCTGAACCTTCCTACAAACATTCCATTGCATTTTGTTGGCAGGCCAGCAGATGGCAGCAGAGCTGCAGTTTCCCTCGAAATCAATAGCAGGCATTACTTTTGGAGCGACTTACCTGTGTGTGTGTGTGTGTGTGTGTGTCTGTCTGTCTGTCTGTCTGTCTAAGTATCTGCATGCACATGTGCACAGCACTAGAAAAATCCATAGGAAAAAGCACCATGACAAGGAATGCAAGGAGCATTGTCTTTG
>NW_011183197.1:0-523 GCF_000146605.3 Meleagris gallopavo
GTACAGATGTTCAGGATACCATCACCGGGTTCCTTAGTTATAACCATCCACACGGCTCGCAGTTCTGCCCATTGGCTGCTCTGACCATCCCCCTCATCAAACCAGACTGTCTCAGTAGAAGGATGGTATGCTATTGCTCTCCACTTGCTCGGATTGCCCTTGCTGGATCCATCTGTGTACCAAGCATCTTCAGGGATAGGGTATTTTCCCTCCTGAACAGGACTCTTCTGCGGTGGAGCGACCAGTATTCCTTTCGGTGCATCACTGTGATATGTTAGAGGGCCTAGGATCTTCTGGAGTTCTTCTTTCAAAGGGGATGAAGACAGACTGCTCCTTGGGCTGAGATAGGCGACCCATCGTGCCACTGTTTGTGCTTGGGCCACCCCTGTCTTCGGAAGGTGGGTCAGATCTTTTACCCACCCCTGAATCGGCAGAGTGGTCTTGACTATAACTTCAGCCGTTTGAGTTATTGGCTCTACTGCCTGCAGTGCTGAATAGGCAGCCAATAACTGTTTTCAATCAT
>NW_011183198.1:0-308 GCF_000146605.3 Meleagris gallopavo
CGGGTATATTTAGCCTGGGGCGGGGGGTGGGGGACAGTGCCAAGCCAACGGTGGGTGGATGGGGCTGGAGAGGGCGGGGGTGATGCCAGGTGGGCTGCGTGCCCCCCCCAGCATCAAAAGGGACAGGAGACGCCCCAGGACCCCAAAGGCTCCTGATACGAGGGGGTGGATGCCCCCAGCCCCACCCTTGTGCAGGAGAGAGGAGGGACAGCAGGCACGGCCTTGGCTGGTGACCCCTGGTCTCTGCTTCGACTTGGGGGGCACAGATGGATCTGGCTCAGATATTGCAACAGCTGTGTCCCCTCCCC
>NW_011183199.1:0-481 GCF_000146605.3 Meleagris gallopavo
TGCTGGTAGTTCCCCGCGTCACACTTTCTATCCTTCCTGAGAGGTGTGCTGTCACCTTTTTCTCCTCAGCAGGGACTTGACCTGACTGCCTCGACTTCTGAAATACCATGGAGAGTGGCTGGGTGACTGCAGCGGTGAATTCCCTCGGAACTCTGGGACTCATCTCGTCAGGACCCAAAGACTCCTGGCTGTTTGGGTCCTCAGGTGGTCCAGAACCTGATCTGCCAATGGCAGTGTGGGATGGGAAGGGGTGTGTGGGACTGAGGAAGCAATGGCAGTCCCCACCTCACCAAAGCAAAGCAAAGATGAGGGCTGTGCATAATGAGCAGTTATCAGACAAGATGGAAGCCAAAAATGGTGTTGGGTAGCTGAGCCTTCTCTGGTGGTAAGCAACATCGTGCACAGAGTGCAGCCATGTGCTCCGAGCAAGGAGCGACAGGTTTGTGCCAAGGAGGCCCGGATGCAGGGCAGTGCCTTCATG
>NW_011183200.1:0-358 GCF_000146605.3 Meleagris gallopavo
GATCTCCTTCAGGAATCCTCTGACGTGCCTCTGGGATGCTGGCCAGAGTCTGTGGCACAGTCAGAGGACTCCAGCTCCGCTTCAGCTTCTCCTCAAACAGCAGCAAAGACACAGCAGCTGTGCTCCAGCGGGGCAGAGAAAGTGCCCTTCTCTGCAGAAGATGACCTGGAGAAGCTACTGCTGGAGCTCTCCGGCGGAGATCTGGGAAGGAGGAGAGGATTTGGAGCCGGGGAAGGATGCAGATGAGCTCCTTCAGGAGCTCTCTGACATGATTGAGAGCATAACCAATTAGTATTTTCATAGAATCATAGACTCTCAGAATGGCCTGGGTTGTAGAAGGACCTCAAAGATCATCCAG
>NW_011183201.1:0-469 GCF_000146605.3 Meleagris gallopavo
TCTGCTTCTCCGGCGATGGAGGCAGAGAAACCGGTGAGTGGTTGTTCACCCCCACCCCCATCCTGCCCAAGCCTTTCCTGTGGGGCTGCTGTGAGCCCGGAGGCACTTGCAGCTCCAGCAGCGTGGAGAGGCCGGTTAGCTGTGGGCTACCGTGGCCTGAGATCGACGCTGTCAGACGTGTGAATTGGCACGGCCATTCCTGCAGCCCGTTCTCGGCGCTGGGCCCGAGACGGGCTGAGAGCTGAGGGCGGCTCTTTGCCATTGAGGAAGGAGAGCAGGGGCTCTGCTGTGCCCTCAGCACGTTCCTCTCTCCGCAGGCGCCTGGCTGCAGCTGATGGAGCCCAGCGCGATGTCCG
Source organism: Meleagris gallopavo (assembly GCF_000146605.3). NCBI lineage: Eukaryota > Metazoa > Chordata > Aves > Galliformes > Phasianidae > Meleagris > Meleagris gallopavo. Next base: position 357 of record NW_011183201.1, read on the forward strand.
CGGCCACAGCTTGCCCTCGGACGGCGTCCTGCTCTCCTCAAGGGCCCTGGCAGCTGGAGATGATGCCAACGCCGTGACCCACCTGCCCAGCGGCCGCACGGCACCACCAGGGC
>NW_011183202.1:0-514 GCF_000146605.3 Meleagris gallopavo
AGTTGAGCGATTGCAATCGCACACTGTGCGCTGTGCTGTGGTTCATCTATACGGTGGATAGTGCAGCAGCTCGATAAGAGCATGATTAGGTTCTGGCTTCCGCAAATAGAAACCCGGTGTAACCGGCTACCGGGCAGGTCTGGTTACGGGTCGGGCTTTTTGTTGTTGCACTTTCCTTTGCCTTACTCGTTTACTTAATTCGCTTGCAAAGATTCACTTTAGTGCGCATCCGGACTTGGAAGCTCTGAAACAAGATGATCCTGTTGCCAGTTCATTAGCTCGGGTGAATATTTTAATTACAGGCAGCGAAGGGTTGACTTCAGCGGAGCAGGCACTGTTTTGTGTTGTGTACGGGTTCAATCACGTGCTGCGTGCAAAGTAGTATTAATTATGAGTGAAACACTCTAGGAATGGAAATACAATTTTTGTTAGGTTGTTTTAATCAGCAGTGATGGATTCTGGTTTTTGAGTAATTGTTATCACGTTGCAGAATACAGTTTCTAGCTGTAAAGCG
>NW_011183203.1:0-519 GCF_000146605.3 Meleagris gallopavo
TAATCAGTGCATCTCAGCAACCTCAAAACCTGATCGGTGGAAAAATAAACAGAACGTGCCATCTCAAATAGCATATAATCAACCTACAGAATTTAATCCAGCAGGCAGGCCTGTGGCCAAATTCTGTGCTGGCAGCACAGTCTTTTATGACCACTAGGAACATTCCCAGTTACAGAGCTGCCACAACTTGGGCACAAAATATACAGACCCACCTGGGAGAACAGAAAATAAAGAAGCAACTTACCCTCCCCTTATCCAGCTCCGCTCTCACATTTACAAGTGAAACTACAAGTTCAAAATGCCATGAAAAAAACGAGGGGATGAGATGCAGCAAGCACAGGGAGCAGGCAGGTAGGCACAGCAAAAGCAGCAAAACAAAGACCAAATCTCTGAGAGGGGGGCTGCTTACAGAAATAAACCCGGGGCCTGCCTACAGAAAGCCCACACCTTTCACTCCCACTAAAGCTCCACCATTTGACAGCCAAGCCAATAACTACCACTTCACTTCTCATGACTCTT
>NW_011183204.1:0-451 GCF_000146605.3 Meleagris gallopavo
AGGCCCGGAGGCGGCGTTCAATGGCGGCTCCGCGTTCCCTCCGCTCCCCGCGACCTCCATCGCGTCCCCTCCGCTCCCCCCAGTCCCCTTCCCGTCCCATCCCGTCCCCTTCGGGCAAGGATGGCGGCGGATGGCGGCCGCTCCCTTCTCACTCACCATGGCGGCGGCCTCCGCGCTCCTCCGGAAAAGACAGAGAAAAGGGGCGGAAGTGACGTCAGCGCAAGCGGCTCTAGCACCGGAAGCGCTGTCCCGAGGGGGTGGAGAACGTGCCGGAAATTCCGCCAGCGGAGGTGGCGGAAGTGGCGTCAGAAGGAGAGCGCCGGAAGTGGCCCTGAGAGGGGAGAGCGCCGGAAATGGAGGGAACGGCAATGATGGCGGAGGCGGAGGATGAGCTGGAGCTGGAGCTGGGGCTGGACGGGGTGGATGGTGAGAGGGGGTGTGGGGACGGGGG
>NW_011183205.1:0-494 GCF_000146605.3 Meleagris gallopavo
CCTAGGAACTGAATTTCCTGGGCAGGCCCTTTCACTTTGCTTCGCTTAATAGCGAAACCAGCACGCAGAAGGATCTGGATTATTTGCTCTCCTTTCTCAAAACTTCCTTTGCTGTGTTGCCCCACACGATGATGTCATCAATATACTGTAAGTGCTCAGGAGCACCTCCCTGTTCCAGTGCAGCTTGGATCAACCCATGGCAAATGGTTGGGCTATGTTTCCACCCCTGGGGCAAACGATTCCAGGTATACTGAATGCCCCTCCAGGTGAAAGCAAACTGTGGCCTAGATTCTTTGGTCAAAGGAATGGAGAAAAAGGCGTTAGCAATATCAATGGTGGCGTACCATTTGGCTGCCTTTGACTCCAATTCATATTGGAGTTCTAACATATCTTGGCACAGCAGCACTCAATGGGGGTGTGACTTCATTCAGGCCACGGTAGTCCACCGTCAGCCTCCATTCTCCACTGGCTTTACGCACTGGCCATATGGGCTG
>NW_011183206.1:0-460 GCF_000146605.3 Meleagris gallopavo
TATGCATCAGATACATGTCAAAATACACATAACAAAAAAAGAAATCCCAATAAACAGAGTAGAATACGGTAGACTTTCTCTTATGTAGCTCTTCTTATTTCTCTCTAGAGACAGAATAGAGAGAGCATAGGCAGTCGTAATGCAGCCATGTTACAACATGCATTTTTCAGCCTTACTGACAATTTTGACATCAGTTATTCTTGAATACACGTGAGTTCAGGTGGCAGGAAATGTCAAGAGCTTGCTTTAAAGCTTCCTGGAAATTAAATATTGACTGTTGCACTCCAGATCTGCTCTTCAGCTTCTGCAGGCAATTGTACTTTTGGAAGAAAATTCATCTTCAGGAGGAATCTTTTGTGGGTTTCAGGGTTAGGCAAAGAGAAATCATTGCTAAAGGTTCTCAAAGTTCTAGATTGCACCCAACAATAAATTACTGCACTCAGTGCAGTCTATTAAAAAT
>NW_011183207.1:0-464 GCF_000146605.3 Meleagris gallopavo
TCATGGTGCCCAGAAGGCTGCCTATCCTCTTTGTTCTGTGTCTTGCTTGTCTCTGGTCTTGCACTGTTTTCACTATTACATTCTCTTGTCCTCCGATTTTTGTGTTCCTTGCCCCATTCTCTTGGCCTAATGACCCCTTGGCTTTGTGTTGCCACATTCATGTCGGCATTCAGTTTTGGCGTTCCCTGCCGTATTGTCTGGGCCGTCATCCTTGGCATTTACTTCCATGTTCTCTTGGCCCTTGCCTTTGCCTGGGCATTCCCTTGCCCTCCTGTTTTTGTGGCAACACCTGGGGCGGGGTGCAGCCCTGCGAGCACAGCTGGGGGCAGTTTGGCTGTGGAGTGGGGCAGAGCCAGGCTCCACCCGTCCCTGATCCCATGTAAGGGCTGGGAAGAGTAGGGGCAGCATGTGAACCTGGGGAGTGCTTCCTTTGGAGTATGCCTTGTTCTTGGTGATGGAGTGAG
>NW_011183208.1:0-526 GCF_000146605.3 Meleagris gallopavo
ATTAAACAGGGTTAATGAATTGAAACTGACAAGAAGAAGGAGGAAAAAAAAAAGAAAAAGGCACTACCCAGACTGAGCAGTGCTCAAAGTTTACAAATATCCCAGAACACTGGCAGCACGCCTAGTCTTTCAAGGTCAAGTTTTCCAGCACAGAAACTTAAACTACTGATAATGCTCCCTAACGAAGCTCTCTAAGAGCAGAGAGAGAGATTCGTTCCAAAAGCTAAGAAATAGAACTATGCCCGCATTCTCCACCAAAATCTGTCACGGAGTTAACGAGATCAATCTACACCCGTGACAGGGGGGCGTAGACCCCTGCCCTCCCCTTCCCAGCCCCACAAAATGGGGAAGGAAGGGAGGAAAACAAAAAACAGCGGCAACAATCTATGGAGGAAAACTTATTTTACTAATTATGATATCGGAATGCAAGATAACACAATATAATACAATCTGATTGAAATTGAGACTAATAAATCAAATAAAACAGGAGAGAGAGAGAGACGTTCCCGATACCGATTCAAACCTG
>NW_011183209.1:0-386 GCF_000146605.3 Meleagris gallopavo
CTTGACCTGACTGCCTCGACTTGTGAAATACCATGGAGAGTGGCTCGGTGACTGCAGCGGTGAATTCCCTCGGAACTCTGGGACTCATCTTGTCAGGACCCAAAGACTCGTGGATGTTTGGGTCCTCAGGTGGTCCAGAACCTGATCTCCCATTCCATGAGGAAGCAATGGCAGTCCCCACTCACCAAAGCAAAGATGAGGGCTGTGCATAATGAGCAGTTATCAGACGAGATGGAAGCCAAATGTGTTGGGTACCTGAGCCTTCTCTGGTGGTAAGCAACATGGTGCACAGAGTGCAGCCATGTGCTTCGAGCAAGGAGCACAGGTTTGTGCAAGAGGCCCGGATGCAGGGCAGTGCCTTCATGACTGTATTGTGTCCAACAGGT
>NW_011183210.1:0-441 GCF_000146605.3 Meleagris gallopavo
TGGCTAAAGTGATAAAGTATAATAAAAGGCTTCTTCAAGTATGTTAATAGCAAAAGGAAACTAGAGAGAATGTGGGCCCCTTACTAAGTGAGGGAGGGGTCCTCGTAACGGGGGATGCGGAGAAGGCAGAGATACTGAATGCCTTCTTTACTTCTGTCTTCAGTGAAAAGGCTCTCCCGCAGGAATCCCACACCCTGGAGGTTAGGGAGAGGGTCTGGGGAATGGGAGACTTCCCTTTAGTCAGGAAAGAGGACGTGCGTGAGCGCCTAGGCAGTACTAAGGTCCACAAGTCCATGGGACCTGATGGGGTGCATCCACGTGTGCTGAGAGAGCTGGCGGAGGTCATTGCCGAACCGCTCTCCATCTATTTTTGAGAGGTCTTGGACAACGAGGGGAGGTCCCTGAAGACGTGGAGGATAGGCCAAATGTCACTCCGGTCTT
>NW_011183211.1:0-557 GCF_000146605.3 Meleagris gallopavo
AGGAAACTGCAGTTTCTGGCAGAAAACTGCATATTTTTGGGAGAAAGCGGCTATTTGCAGTATAAAATGTCGTATATTTGCGATTAAACTGGCATTTCTTGGAGAAAATATCATATTTTTGGGGAAAAATCTACTATTTCTTGGAAAAGGTGTCATATTTAAGGGAAGAAATCTGGTGTTTCTGGAGAAAATGTCATGTTTGGGGATAAAATAGGTATTTCTGGTGAAAACGTAGTGTCTTCGAGAATAAAACTGGAATTGCTGGAGCAAAATATCATATTTTGGGAGAAAACTCGTATTTCTGGGAGAAAATGTCATGTTTTGGGGGCAAAATCTGATATTTCTGGGAGAAAACGTCATATTTCTTGTAGAAAAAATGGTATTTGTGGGAGGAAACTGCAGTTCCTGGTAGAAAACGGCATATTTTTGGGAGAAAGCTACTATTTCTCGGAGAAAACGTCATATTTCTGGTTGAAAAACGGTATTGATGGGAGTAAAACGTCCTATTTCTGGTTGAAAAATGGTATTTGTGGGAGGAAACTGGCAGTTCCTGGCAG
>NW_011183212.1:0-494 GCF_000146605.3 Meleagris gallopavo
CCCCATATTGCCTCATATTGACCCCATATTGACCCCATATTGACCCCATATCGACGAATACAGCAAGGAGAGAGTGTGAGTAAAACCTGGAGAAAAGTCAGAGTAAAGAAGAAGTAAAGTATGGGTAAACCCAGAGTAAAGTGTGAATAAATGTTGAAGTAAGGTGTGAGTACACCTGGAATAGAGTGTGATAGCCAGTTGTGGGAGTAAAACCTGGAGAAAAGTCAGAGGAAAGCATGAGTAATTCTTGCGTAAACCAAGTAAACTGTGAGTATCAACTGTGAGTATCACATGAAGGTGAGAGCACACCTGGAGTATGGTGTGAGTTAGTAAGCGTGGAGTAAAGTGTGAGCAGAACCCAGCGGAAGTTGTGCGCACGTCTGTGCCCGCGGACGGGGGGGCCGTGGGCTTCCCCTCCCCCCCCCGGCCCACAGAATGGGAAAGGGAAGGGGAGACGGGACGGGGAGCTGGGGAGCGTGGGCTCCAGGAAGGAA
>NW_011183213.1:0-354 GCF_000146605.3 Meleagris gallopavo
AAAACTGGCATATCTGGGAGAAAATGCCGTGTTTTGGGGGACTAAACTGGAATTTCTGGTAGAAAACGTTGTGTTTGTCAGGTGAAAATTGGCATATCTGGCACAAAATGTCATCTTTCATGGAGAAAGCTTGTATTTCTGGGAGAAAGCGTCATCTATAATTGGAGAAAACTGTTATTTCTAGGAGAAAATGTCATATATCAGGGGAGAATCCTGCAACTTCTGGGGAAAAATGTCATATTTCTAGGCAGATGACTGGTATTTCTGGAAGAAAATGTCATGTTTCTGGTTGAAAAATGTCCTATTTCTGGGAGAAAACAGGTATTTCTGAGAAGACACAGCAAGTTCATTGAG
>NW_011183214.1:0-518 GCF_000146605.3 Meleagris gallopavo
GGCATGTTAAAATCCTTGTGAACCTGTGGAAGTCCAGACAGACTCAAAACAGAAACTTATGGATGAACAACAGATGTCACGTGCTGGCTTAACTCACTGCTTTGAAATGTTTCCTTAACAAGTGGAAAATATCAGCGCATCACTCAGACAACCCAACAAGTTTTGGGAATTACAAGTCACAAACTCTTAAAGAAATGAATGCATTCCAGTAACTTTTGAAAATCAATGAGAAAAGCTAAACTGTGTGCTTCTAGAGTTATTGTCTATATGTTAAGAATGACATTCCAAGCTGCAGAAGAGATGTAAAACAGGATGTGTACTCTTGAAATTGAATTGTCTTTCTATTAGATAGAAAGTGGTAGAATTGGGAAGGATTGTGAAGATTTCCGTATAACTTTAGTAGGAGTAGATATAAAATGTAAGTTTTACCTAGGAGAGATCACTTGTGAAGTCATTTCTACTTTGCTTCAGGTACAGAAAATAATGAGAACAAGCTACCTAGAAGGGAAGAAGTTCTT
>NW_011183215.1:0-502 GCF_000146605.3 Meleagris gallopavo
CGCAATTCAGAGCTCTGGGGGAACCCTATTGTGCCGGGCTCTGGAATGGGTAAACGCTGGCGGCTGTGCATCGCCCTTACCTGCTGGGCAGACAATGACCAGTCAGCAAAGTGAGGTTCCGGGGCATGCCGGGAAATGCACATTCCACTTCCTTGCTGTTTCCACAGAGACCAACACATCTCTCCGGGCAGTTGTTACGGCACTTGGGAGCACCGCAGCTCTGCTGCCACCTGTTGGACACAATACAATCATGAAGGCACTGCCCTGCATCCGGGTCTCTTGCACAAACCTGTGCTCCTTGCTCGGAGCACATGGCTGCACTCTGTGCACCATGTTGCTTACCACCAGAGAAGGCTCAGGTACCCAACACCATTTTGGCTTCCATCTTGTCTGAGAACTGCTCATTATGCACAGCCCTCATCTTTGCTTTGGTGAGGTGGGCCCTGCCATTGCTTCCTCAGTCCCACAGACCCCTTCCCATCCCACACTGCCATGGGAGATC
>NW_011183216.1:0-449 GCF_000146605.3 Meleagris gallopavo
AAGGCAAAGATGGATGTTCTGAAAGATGTTCATGAATGTCGATGTAATTGGAAAAAGAGGTGAGAAGAAAGGATTGAAGACAAACATTCAAATCCATTCAACTATGTTAATACACTTCTCAACTTCTAGTATTCTCCTGAGTCTTCTCTCTTTAGTCTGACAACGGTAGTCCTGGAGTGGATTTGATATTCTCCATCTTCTTTTCTTTTATTTATTTGTTTATTCATTTCATTCATCTCAGTGTTTTCCAGAGCTGTGTTTGCAGGACACAATGCCTTCAGGTGCAGGGACACAGACATTGGTGCCAGTGCCAACGCCCTGTGACTAATGCCCAGCATCCACTGCTCTACCTGCTGAATATGCTGAATATGCTGAATAACCTCCTCCAGGTGGCTCCAGCGCTCCTAAATCAATGACCACGCTTCAGGTCATGATTACAGCAGGCAATC
>NW_011183217.1:0-378 GCF_000146605.3 Meleagris gallopavo
CGCATCACCGGCACATCCCAGTGCAGAGAACTGGGAGAACTGGGAGAAAACCACGCGGGCAAAAAAAGCCAAATCCAGCAGATCCCAACGCACAGCTCAAAGCCGGGTCTACCCGACCAGCCGTGTCGCGCCGTGTGCCCACGTCGGCTTCACACGACAACAGCGATCCGCCCGGCGTACCTGCAGGGCTGGAGGCTGCGGGATGCGGCCGCATGGCTGCTGCTCCTCCTCTCCCTGCCCTGCAGGCTCTTCGGTAGCTGAACACCCACGGTGCAGCTGACGCGCAGCAGGAGGGTCACGAAGAGCGGCGCGTAGAGCCCCAGCACCGCCGGCCCAGACTCCGGCGCAGACATGATCTCATGCAGAGCACATGTGGCC
>NW_011183218.1:0-432 GCF_000146605.3 Meleagris gallopavo
GGGTGAGTGATTCCTGCTTTCTTTCAGAGCTGTGAGCTCTGCTTTTCTGGAGGATCTCAAGCTGGATGGCTGTAATTCATAGGGCTATGTGCTAATTGCATCCATGCGGTGGGTGTTTTTTAAGGGCATTGTGTGCATCCTTGTTGTGTTGTAAATTCTGTTCTGCGTCTCTTCTGATTTCATTTTGCAGCCTGATGGAGTTGAAGGATTGCCTGGGCTCCTCCAGTCAGTAGTGTGAGATCTGTCCAGCAGGTAATGAACATCATGCACACCATGTTGGTGCGCTGCTTGTATGCAGGTAGGTTTGCGATGTGATCCGACTCCCCCATGCTGACCATCCACAGCTAGATCAAGTTGCTCAGAGTCTGAGCCAGGCTCCCCTTGAAAGGGCCAGCACATCCACCATGTCTCTGGCAACCTGTGCCACTGCCT
>NW_011183219.1:0-484 GCF_000146605.3 Meleagris gallopavo
GTGGCAACAACGCCCGAGTTCTGTTTGGACCCCCATTGGTTTCTGGTCTCGGGTTTGGCACGGAGCAGAAGAGAGATACAGTAGGATTGAAAAGCAGTTATTGGCTGCCGATTCAGCACTGCAGGCAGTAGAGCCAATAACTGAAACGGCTGAAGTTATAGTCAAGACCACTCTGCCGATTCAGGGGTGGGTAAAAGATCTGACCCACCTTCCGAAGACGGGTGGCCCAAGCACAAACAGTGGCACGATGGGTCGCCTATCTCAGCCAAAGGAGCAGTCTGTCTTCATCCCCTTTGAAAGAAGAACTTCAGAAGATCCTAGGCCCACTAACATATCACAGTGACGCACCGAAAGGAATACTGGTCGCTCCAGCGCAGAAGAGTCCCGCTCAGGAGGGAAAATACCCTATCCCTCAAAGATGCTTGGTACACAGATGGATCCAGCAGGGCAATCCGAGCAAGTGGAGAGCAATAGCATACCATCC
>NW_011183220.1:0-503 GCF_000146605.3 Meleagris gallopavo
TAAAGAATGTGGGTACGGTGTTCTGAACTAGGAAACATACTGTGAAGTTGTTCCTTCGACCGGCAAGAGTGAAATATATTTAACAAACTTTCAAGGAGTCAGGGCCTTGACACAAAGCAGAGCTGTCCCACTCTGTGGGAATGTGAGGATGCCACGTGCAGGCTCCAGGATACTCCCCTCCATCCTCCTTTCGAGCTTCTCTCTGTGCAAGGACACATGGATGACCACAACAGTGACCCAGTGTAAAGGGACACAAGTGTCAAGGGGGGTAATTAAGCAATTAAGAGGCTATGGTCATGGTGTAAAACAGACATCCGAAAGTTAGGACCAAACGTTTGTCAAGAAAGCAATGGTTAGAAGGCAATTAATCAATTATTTGTGTCTGAGCAGTAAAGATTTGTGCTTACTTGGTATCTGTATGATTAGTGAAGCGCTGTGGAAGAGTGTGAGCCGGCAGTACTCAGCCAGTGAGGAACCAGGCAGAAAGAGATCAGCGTCGGGCA
>NW_011183221.1:0-425 GCF_000146605.3 Meleagris gallopavo
TTGCTCTGGGCTTGGTGTCGGATGTCCCTTGTGCTCACGTTGCTTTCACTGGGTGCTTTTCCTTTCCTATCTTCAGGTCTCCCCAGTGCTGATGGAATGTCAGTGCCCTGTGACAACGTTGTCTTCTTTTCTGTTTGGATTCAGCAGCGTTTTCTACCCTTTTGATCTGTTTTTCTTCTTTTTTTTCCATGTTGCCCGTTGGCGCTTTGTTGGAGTTTCCTGGATCCAAATGTAGCCTTCTGACCACGTGTGATGCCCAAAGAAGAGGTAGGCTCCCAAATAGGCTTGTGCTGAGTGCTGTCCATGACTTGGGGTTTCTCAGTTCACCAGAATTCTTTTCCACATTGGACGTTGTTCAGTGCTGTATGTGAAGCTTTCTTCTTTCTAGGATTGGCGTCTGCACCACCAGATGCGGTAGCCATTTT
>NW_011183222.1:0-513 GCF_000146605.3 Meleagris gallopavo
ATCAACCTCAGAAATAAGACCAGGCCATAGTTTTGCATACTGGGGAACTGCCCGTGGGAAACTGGATCCACCGTTTTCCTGGAAGAATTCCCTTTTGAGACTGTTTTCCCTTGTAATTTGCATACTGTGCCACTAGGCTCAAGGTGGCTTTTCTATCCCACTGCTTCACTGTGTCCCCACTGTCACGCAAGCAGAACCTCAGGCTGGCATGTGGTGTGTGTGCACCCACTGTAGTCTGCGTAGCAGAGAGTCTTGTCCATGCAGGGGCACAGGAAGGTATATTCCCACTGAATTGCTGCACCTTTTGGGAAAGCTCCTCCTCAGCCAAAATGCGTGTTGATAGGGAGGAGTAAACTTCCTTATCCTCTTCTTCCTTCTTACTCAACGAGCTGACTTTCAGTTCCGTTGTTTCGACTTGTGGACAGGGCTGATGGATACCAGCACAAGCTGATTCTTCCCTTCAGCCACAAGCCAGACCTTAGCTGGCAGTTCCCATCTCAACATTCTCCCCAG
>NW_011183223.1:0-525 GCF_000146605.3 Meleagris gallopavo
GTGGAAGGCTCAGTTGTACAGCACAAGGTACTGTGGTCCAGTTTTGATCTCACAAGGAAAATAGAGGATTCAAAAAGGAAATGCCATTACAGCAGTAAGAATGTGCTTATCAACTGACTTTGGTGGACCTTGGCTAGGAGCTACAGAACACCTGACTAAGAGTACTAACACTACTTCCTTACTGTTTGTTTTCATTCTTCCTCTATGTTCTGTTAGAATGGGTTGAAACATTTTTTTCAGGTGTAATTTAGAATCATTGAACTATTAAGGTTGAAAAGACCTCTCAAGTCATCTAGTCCAGCCATCACCACCTTGCCCACTGAACCCATGTTCCTACGTTTAGCCTAGCTCAACTGCTGATTGAAAAATGAGACATTCCTTAATGATATCTTTATATCTTACATCTGTTGTATTTTTTATCCAGATCTTATTTCATGTTCTGTTTTTCTCTATTTTACCCCCAAATTAAAAAGCACACTCATCCTGGGGAGGATGTGGAACCTTGATTCTTGCTTTCTTCTTTCT
>NW_011183224.1:0-489 GCF_000146605.3 Meleagris gallopavo
CCGTCAGCAGCGCTCTCGTGTTTCTCACTTGCCGAGAACGGGCGACTTGTGCCTGCTGCTTTTCTCCGACGCGCGAGCGGTCTCGTGTCCGCACGTCGGAGAGGAGCGGTTTGCACTTCGCCTTGGGTCCATGCAGAATGCACTAGGCCTAGCTGTGAATACGACGTCTCTGCCTTCATTTCGAGCGGCAATTCTTTTTGGTGTTGTTCTCCATGGCTACGCTTGTGCATGCTCGGAGGAAAAGAGTGGAGAGCAAAAACCCTCTCTAATAAGGCTGTTGGAAGTTCGGGGAGCGACATTTGTTTCGCTCCCAGGAAGAGAGAGCGTGACAGAAAGTGGGGAGCGATCCTTTCTGGCCTGCGGAGAAAAAACCTCCCTACGGAGGTAGTGCAGGAGGCTGAATTCGCACGTTCTCGGCATCGGAATTGCACTGCTTCGCTCTCATGCGTAGAAAGCGGCACTCGCGCTGAACCGCTCCGGAGAGTTTGC
>NW_011183225.1:0-426 GCF_000146605.3 Meleagris gallopavo
CCATGCACAGGCTTCCCCTTCCTCCTCTTGCTCGCTGTTGCCTCCCGGAGTCCCACTCACTGCTTCTTCTTTCTTCTGCAGCCGCTCCTGAAAAATGAAGGGCGCCATTAGACCTGAGGAGCAACAACCCCACCACCCAAAAGACACAGGAAACCCAACATCCAGGGGGAGCTCGGCACACGACCACCCAGCCACAGAAGCCCTTACAACCCCCTGTACCCAGTTCCTCCCAGCAGAAACCCCTGAGAGCAGCTATTCTCACCCATGCCAATGCGCTGCGGAGCTCCAGCCGGTGCTGCGGAGGGTCACAGAGGCGGGCAGACTGGGCAAATGGAGCTGGGCTCACAAAAAGCAGCGGCCAAAGGGGCGCCTTCCCTGCTTACAGGGGTCCCCCGACGCTGCCTCCACTGCAAAGGGCCTAGGACT
>NW_011183226.1:0-640 GCF_000146605.3 Meleagris gallopavo
CCAGTCCGTGGCTTTGCTTTATTTCTGTCCTTTCTAAAAGTGATCTTTGTCTTTTCTTCTCTTTTCAAATTAGTTTTCTGTGCTTTCCTTTCAGTTTCTAATTCTTTGTAGGTTTTCTTTTTTCTCTTTTCTTTTTGTTGTCATTACATTCTGCTTTTCCTCCCCTTCCCTGTCTGTATCCTTGTTCGCTTGCCTGCCTGCTTCCTCTTAACTTTGCCTTTACTGGCTTTGCTTTGCTCTGTCTTCTTTTATTCTAATTTGGATGTTTTTACTGCTCGTTTTCTTTCACTCATTTCATTATTGCTCTTTTCTTGGCATTATTTTTTTCTTCTTCTCATTTCTCTACTTTTCAAATGATTTTTCTTTGGTTTCCTTTCCTTTTCATTGATTTCCCTTTTATTTCCCTTGCTTTGTCCATTGCTTTGCTTTGCTCTTTTATTTTCCTTTCATACCTTTTCTTTGCGCTGCTCTGCATTCCTTAATGGTTTTCTCTCTTTGCTTTGGTTTCCTTTCTGCTTTGCTTTGCTTTTTTTCTTTATTGTCATTTATTTATTTATTTCTTCTGTCCTTTGAAAAATTTGGGATGGCAGTTCCTTGTTTTTACTTTCTTTGAACCCTTTGTTTTGCCATCATGTTGCAT
>NW_011183226.1:660-1162 GCF_000146605.3 Meleagris gallopavo
CATTTCTCTACTTTTCAAATGATTTTCTTTGGTTTCCTTTCCTTTTCATTGATTTCCCTATTATTATTTATTATTTCTTCTGTCCTTTGAAAAATTTGGGATGGCAGTTCCTTGTTTTTTACTTTCTTTGAACCCTTTGTTTTGCCATCATGTTGCATTCTATGTCTTTGCTCTTTCTTGGTATTTCTTTGCTTTGCCTTCTGGTTTTTGTACTTTTTTTCCCCCTTTACATTTTCCTTTCCTGCTCCTTTCCATTTGTTTTATTGTTGTTTTTTTTTCCCTTTTTGTTGGTTCTGTTTCTTTTTCATTCCTCCTTTTTTCAAGTTAGTTTTCCTTGCATAGCTTTGTGTTCTGCTGCATTAATCCTTTACATCTTTCTCTTCCTTTCCTTCTGTGTCCCTTCCTTGTCCCCCATGCCGGCCTCCTTTGATTTCTTTACTGCTCCTTTTGCTTTGCTCTCCAATGCTTATTTCATTTTTTGTTTGTTTGTTTGTTTTTCTTT
>NW_011183227.1:0-525 GCF_000146605.3 Meleagris gallopavo
AATAACCAACCTAAACCTCCCGTCTCACTTGAAAACCATTTCCCCTTGTCCTATCGCTATCCACCCTCCTAAACAGCCGTTGCCCCCTCCTGCTTAGGCGCTCCCTTCGAGTCTTGGAAGGCTGTCATGAGCTATCTCCAGAGCTTTCTCTTCTCCCACACAAACAATCCCAGTTCCCTCAACATTTTCTTTCTAAGAGAGGTGCTCCAGCCCTCTGATCATCTTCGTGGCCCTTCTCTGGACCTGCTCCAAAAGCTCCACATCATACCTGTGCTGGAGCCCCAGGCCTGGACGCAGTGCTGCACATGGGGCCGCACCAGAGCCGAGTCGAGGGGGACAATCACCTCCCTCTCCCTGCTGGTCGCTCCTCTTTGAATGCAGCCCAGGATACAGTTGGCCTTCTGGGCTGCAAGTGCACACTACTGGCTTATGTCCAGCTCTTTGTCCACCAGGATCCCCGAGTCCTCCGCAGGGCTGCTCCCAAGGGCTTCTACGCCCAGTTTGTACAAGCATCTGGGTTTCCCC
>NW_011183228.1:0-504 GCF_000146605.3 Meleagris gallopavo
GGACCATCACGATTGATAGATCCTCTGGTATTGACTAACCAGGTGGCTTCTGCCAAATGCTTCTCCCAGTGTTTAAATGTACCGCCTCCCATTGCTTTCAGCATAGTTTTTAACAACCCATTGTATCGTTCAATTTTACCAGAGGCTGGTGCATGGTAGGGAATATGGTAAATCCACTCAATGCCATGATCTTTGGCCCAAGTATTTACAAGAGAATTTTTAAAATGAGTCCCATTATCTGACTCAATTCTTTCTGGGGTTACCATGTCGCCACAGGACTTGTTTCTCAAGACCTAATATGGTATTTCGGGCGGTAGCATGGGGTACTGCATAGGTTTTAAGCCACCCAGTTGTTGCCTCCACCATAGTAAGCACATAACATTTACCACTGCGAGATCGTGGCAAGGTGATATAATCAACCTGCCATGCCTCTCCGTATTTATACTTTAGCCATCGCCCTTCCCCCCAGTGTGGTTTCATCCTTTTGGCTTGTTTGATTATGGC
>NW_011183229.1:0-395 GCF_000146605.3 Meleagris gallopavo
GTTGAGATTCCATCCCATGTTTCAGTGGGATGATGAAAAGGCATTCCTCACCTGCAAAATTGCTGCCGGGCCCCCATCTTCATGTCAGACCTAAAAAAAGGAAGCAGAGCGCAGACTTCATAGAGTGCAACTTTGTGCCTCACTGCTCCGTGCATTGCTTGGTGTGCCATCCCCAGCAGGTGTTTCAGCAAGCCGCGCTGAAGTCACGGCAGAGAGCCAGGTGCTCAGCTGGGGACGCGGACGGTCAGCACACTTGAGGGGGAAAAGGGGACCTGGGGGCACTTGCTGACAGGAGCCATGGCAGTCAGACACAAGCTGCAGCTAGTGATGGGCGGCAGTTGTTGCAGCCAGCTGATTCCAAGCATTGCCTGCTCAAGAGATGACATTGCATGGCA
>NW_011183230.1:0-448 GCF_000146605.3 Meleagris gallopavo
TTACAATTCGTTTTCATGGTCAGCGATTAGAGGCCACTCTCAAAAGCTTCTAACAACCCCTGCCCCAAGACCAACATCTCCACAGCCATCCTTCTCATGTGAGTCCAGGAAACAAATCCACAGCACAGTCTTTCTGAACTACCATCATATCAGTAACATTTCGGGTGGTAGAAAGGCCCAGCAAATAGTCCATCAGGTACATTCTGGCACATCTCCCATGAAAAACAGCACTATTCAAACACCTGTGTTTCTAGAGATGAAAAACCTACGGTAAGCAGCAACGAGAGGCTCTACTTTTAAATCTTCCAGGAGGGGAAGTGTTGATACCCACTTTTCCTGACAACACAAATACGGTCCCAGCTGTCAAAGCCCTTCTGCCATAGCACAAGCAGACTGCACGCACATTAAAGAGCACGCACATCCCCTCTGAGGTACCGGAGCCCACAGC
>NW_011183231.1:0-321 GCF_000146605.3 Meleagris gallopavo
CCGCCAGTCCACCCACCTGAAGGACCACCGGCGGCTGCACACCGGCGAGAAGCCGTTCCGTTGCCAGGAGTGCGGCAAAGCCTTCGCCATCGCCGTGCGCCTGGCCGAGCATCGCCGCATCCACACCGGGGAGCGGCCGTACCGCTGCGAGGCCTGCGGCAAGGCTTACCGCTCCTTCTCCAACCTATGGAAGCACCGCAAGCTCCACCAGCAGCGCCGGGACGGCGGCGCCGACGGATTCTGCGGTGGGGCCGGTGATGTGGATGCGCTCCGCGGTGCTGCCGGTGCCATAGATGTGCTCCGTGGTGGCGCTGCCGGTGC
>NW_011183232.1:0-418 GCF_000146605.3 Meleagris gallopavo
TGCATTGCAATGCATTGGGCTATTTTTCAGTGGTGTTGATTTTTTTCCCCTTCTGTTTCTGTTCTTGGAAGTGCTTTTTCCTTTCCTAAGCGTATTCCCCTCTGTTTGTGAGGATTTCAAGTGCTTTTGCTTTGGTTTCCTTGGCATTTCAGCACTTGGTCCTTCTTTTACTTTTTGTGGTGTTGCTTGGCTTTGGTTTGCTCTTTGGTTTTTGGTGGCATCGTGGCCTTGCACTGCTGTTAAATTTTCCTTCTTTCTTTCCATTGCGAAGCCCTGCTGAGCGTTTGTATCTGTTTACTTTGCTAGGCTTCTTTGCTCTGCCATGCTAGTGCATTGAATTCATTGGCTTTCCTGTTGTATTTCTCGACCTCGTTTTGCTTTGCTTTCTTCTCCTTCCTTGTATTGCGGTTTGTCCTTC
>NW_011183233.1:0-497 GCF_000146605.3 Meleagris gallopavo
GCAAGGAAAACTAATTTGAAAAAGGAGGAATGGAAAAGAAACAGAACCAACAAAAAGGGAAAAAAAACAAATAAAACAAATGGAAAGGAGCAGGAAAGGAAAATGTAGAGGGGGAAAAAAGTACAAAAACTGGAAGGCAAAGCAAAGAAATACCAAGAAAGAGCAAAGACATAGAATGCAACATGATGGCAAAACAAAGGGTTCAAAGAAAGTAAAAAACAAGGAACTGCCATCCCAAATTTTTCAAAGGACAGAAGAAATAAATAAATAAATGACAATAAAGAAAAAAAGCAAAGCAAAGCAGAAAGGAAACCAAAGCAAAAGAGAGAAAACCATTAAGGAATGCAGAGCAGCGCAAAGAAAAGGTATGAAAGGAAAATAAAAGAAGCAAAAGCAAAAGCAAATGGACAAAAGCAAGGGAAATAAAAGGAAAAATCAATGAAAAAGGAAAGGAAAACCAAAAGAAAAAAATACAATTTGAAAAAGTAGAGAAATGA
>NW_011183234.1:0-425 GCF_000146605.3 Meleagris gallopavo
TCTCCGCATTGCTGGGATCATGGGAGAGTGCCCATAGGGCTCCCTGTTGATCTCGCTGGGATCTGGGAGTCTCCGTGCTTCTCCCAGACCTTGTCCGGAGGATTCAGGCATGTCAGCTGATTCTTCTCTTTCTCCTCCCTCGCACACTGACAAGGGGAGAGATGCTGCATCGGCCTCCTCTGCGGGGCATGCGGCCTCGGAAGAATCTGAGCTTTCTGCATCTTCCAGCACTGATGCAGGCAGAGGCTCAAAGTGTCCTGCAGGCCCAGGATCAGCATCCAGATGAGATGGTGAGCACACAGTGTCTGCCTCATCAGATGGGGCAAGAGAAGCAACCTGCAGGGTGCCAGATGACTGTCCTGCCCTTTCTATCTCTGCAGCCTCTTCCAACTCTAGCTGCAGTCCTGGACTCTTACATCCCTGGC
>NW_011183235.1:0-688 GCF_000146605.3 Meleagris gallopavo
CCACATAAAATCATTCTTCTTCCGTGTCACCTGATAAAGGGGGCTTACAATGAGGCTGTAGTTTGGAACATGCATTCTCCAAAAACCCACTACACCCAGGAACGATTGTGTCTCTTTCTTATTAGTGGGTGGGGACATGGCACTGGTTTTGTTGATCACATCTGTTGGGATGTGACGACGGCCATCTTGCCACTTTATACCTAGGAACTGAATTTCCTGGGCAGGCCCTTTCACTTTGCTTCGCTTAATAGCGAAACCAGCACGCAGAAGGATCTGGATTATTTGCTCTCCTTTCTCAAAAACTTCCTTTGCTGTGTTGCCCCACACGATGATGTCATCAATATACTGTAAGTGCTCAGGAGCACCTCCCTGTTCCAGTGCAGCTTGGATCAACCCATGGCAAATGGTTGGGCTATGTTTCCACCCCTGGGCAAACGATTCCAGGTATACTGAATGCCCCTCCAGGTGAAAGCAAACTGTGGCCTAGATTCTTTGGTCAAAGGAATGGAGAAAAAGGCGTTAGCAATATCAATGGTGGCGTACCATTTGGCTGCCTTTGACTCCAATTCATATTGGAGTTCTAACATATCTGGCACAGCAGCACTCAATGGGGGTGTGACTTCATTCAGGCCACGGTAGTCCACCGTCAGCCTCCATTCTCCACTGGCTTTACGCACTGGCCATATGG
>NW_011183236.1:0-507 GCF_000146605.3 Meleagris gallopavo
CCGCTTTCTACGCGTGAGAGCGAAGGAGTGCGATTCCGATGCCGACAAGTGCGAATTCAGCCTCCTGCACTACCTGCGAGTGGGGGGTTTTTTCTGCGCAGTCCTGAAAGGATCTCTCCCTCTTTCTTAAACGCTCTCCCTGAGAGCACTACAGCTGTCGCTCCTCGAACTTGCAAATGCCTTATTAGAGAGGGTTTTCCCTTCCACTCTTTTCCTGTCTGAATGCAGATGTGTAGCAGTGGAAAACCTGACTAGCATGAATTGTGGCTCGAAATAAAGGCAGAGACATAGTATTCAGAGGTAGGCGTAGTGCATTCTGCATGTAGCCAAGGCGAAGTGCAAACCGCTCCTTTCCGATGCGCGCACAGGAACCCGCTCACTCGTCGGAGAAAATCAGCCGGCTGAAGTGGCCCGTTCTCGGCAAGCGAGAAACACGAGACCGCTGCTGACGGCTGAAAGCGGCATTTGGGGAGAAACGCGATTTCTCGGCCAGCTACGGCAAAGTCG
>NW_011183237.1:0-497 GCF_000146605.3 Meleagris gallopavo
AGAGTCTTCAGGGATGGGACATCCACCCACCACATTATGAGACAGCCTGTTCCAGTGCCTCACCACCCTCACCGTAGAAGAATTTTTCCTTCTCTAAATCTACCCTCTTTGAGCTTAAAGCCATTTCCCCTTGTTCTATCAGGCCCAGCTGAAGATTCTGTCCCCTTTTGTGTCCTCTGAACAGTCCACCCATCAAATCCACATCTTTCCAGTTTGGAGAGAAGTGTGTTGTGGGGTACCATGTCAAAGGCCTTACTGAAATTGAGATATCAGTGGCTCTCCCCTTGTCCATTGATAGAGTGACACCGCCATAGAAGGCCACTTCTATCAAATCCAGCAGGATTTGCCCTTGGTGAAGCCATGCTGAGTCTCCTGTATCACCTCTTTGCCTTCTATGTGCCTTAGTATGGAATCACAGAATCACAGAATGTCAGGGATTGGAAGGGACCTCTAAAGATCATCTCTTCCAGTCCCCCTGGACTGCCAGAGCAGCAGCT
>NW_011183238.1:0-464 GCF_000146605.3 Meleagris gallopavo
CCATTCCTGTTCTATAAATAGGTGGGGAATAGCAAAAAACCAAACCAACCTGGGAATTCTCGCAAGCACTGTGAATGTGGAAATAACCACCTCCTGGGACCACCAAAAGTGGCATCAGTGCAATGCAGGACATGGCAAAGACATGCGAGTCAACCTGATGGGGCTAACAGAAAAAGGGCCTCAGAGCTGGGGCACTGCTGCAGCCATCTCCCAAGAGGCCCCAGGGAAGAGGTCAAGGGAAGACGTTGCCTTGTGCTTACCGAGAACTTGTCGTACAGCTGGTGGGTGAGCAGAGGGTTCGGGAGCTCCCTGAAGTACATCTTGCAGAGGGAGCTCACGCTGTGAATGTCACGGACGGTCAGCTCAGGAATCTGCTCCGACTCAAATTCACGTCTGGAGAGGAGGACACAAAAATGGTTGAGAAAGAGGAAAGCAAGTAAAGCCAGCCACGTGCAGTCCAGCTG
>NW_011183239.1:0-434 GCF_000146605.3 Meleagris gallopavo
TAGCTTGGCGGGAGGGAGGCAGGGAGGGAGGGAGGGAGGGAGGGAAGGAGGGCGAGGGAGATGTTAAAAGGGCAAGCAGTCAGGAGCGCGTCGCGTTTCTGCGCGCTTTGTTGGCGCTGTTGTAAGTCTTTGGGTGCACAGCGAGGCTGTGTGCAGCGTTCGGCATCGCAGGTGCTGTTAGGAGCTGAGCTGGGTGCCGTGGCAGGCGGCGCGCAATGAACATCTTGGCCCCCGCAGGCGCTGCAGGCTGTGTTCTGCTGGTTTGGCACAAAGAGGACGGCCCCGCTCAGTCCGTATGGACGCAGCCACGGTGGCAGAGGCAAGCAGTGCTTTCCTAGCCGTGTCTTAGCACAGCAGTCAAGCTTCCTGCGTACGGCCGTAGCGCTCCCGATGCTCTGGGCAGGCACGGCAGGCTGCGGCCCGCATCAGGTCTC
>NW_011183240.1:0-505 GCF_000146605.3 Meleagris gallopavo
AGGAAACAAAGACAATGCAAAGCAAACAAAAAGCCTCACTACAGAAAAAATAAAAAAAGAACAAAACAAAACAAGGAATGAAAACGAAGCAAAGCCAAGCGAGGATGAGAAATACAAGAGGAAAGCCAATGAATTCAATACACTAGCATGGCAAAGCAAAGAATCCTAGCAAAAGTAAAGAGAGAACAAAGCTCACCAGTGCTTAACAATGGAAAGAAAGAACCAAAATTTAACAGCAATGCAAAGGCCCCGATACCAACAAGAACCAAAGAGCAAACCAAAGCCAGGAAAACCAGCAAAAGGAATGAACGAGTATGTAAAAAAAAGCCAAGCAGAGCAAAGCAAAATCACTTGAAATCCTCACAAACAGAGGGGAATACGCTCAGGAAAGGAAAAAGCAGTTCCAAGAATAGAAACAAAAGGGAAAATAAACAAACCCTGGAAAAAAAACCCAATGCATTGCAATGCAGAAGGAGCAGGAAACCAGGCAGAAACCACAGAAAAA
>NW_011183241.1:0-496 GCF_000146605.3 Meleagris gallopavo
ATATGGAAGAAGGCATCTGTTATTTAAGAGAACATGCTGTGGTGGAAATGCTACATAGCCCCGATTTCATTCCTGACGAGCCAGACCAAGAGCATGATCCCGAGAGAGAGTCAGGTGTACACCAAACATGTGGCGTACATTCACAAAGACCGCACCAGAAAGGTACGCCAGCACATTTGCAGCAATGTATGGCAGAGGGGAAAGAAGACCCCTTATAAGTGAATTGGTTAATAAACTTCAAGACTTTGAGTTACATTTAAGCCCTCTGCGAGCTTGTGTTTCAGCCATTACAAAAGTAGCTGAAAAGCTGGACAGAATGGAGAACAAACAAGAAGATATAATAGACAAACTATCAACCGTGCCTGAAGCTGATAAATCCGTGGTGGTAACGGATACATCAAATGGGACCAGAATTCCCAAAACAGCCTATTGGAGGGGCTGATCAACTTGATTTCTTCCCAGCCGGTGGCATCTAATGTCTCAGCTATCAAAAGAA
>NW_011183242.1:0-515 GCF_000146605.3 Meleagris gallopavo
CGCTGTGAATGTCACGGACGGTCAGCTCAGGAATCTGCTCAGACTCAAATTCACACCTGGGGAGGAGGACACAAAATGGTTGAGAAAGAGGAAAGCAAGTAAAAGCCAGCCCACCTGCAGTCCAGCTGTGTCAGTCGCAGCACTCTTACCGGAGGCGCTGGACGTTGGACGCGACGCTGGACAGGCGGTATATCCCCTGCACCACGCCATGCTGCTCAAGGAACTCGGCGCAGCTCTGGAGGACCTGGGGGACTAAAGAACACGTGCCAGCGCTTAGTGGAGCTCCTGAGTCAAGTCCTGCTTCAGCCTGTGCTCCCGTCACGTCCCATCCACTAAGCCCAGCCAGGCTTGGGTGAAGCCAATACAAATGTGCTTGTCTCTTAGGAGCATTCGCCTCACTTTATCCTTCAGCCACCAACTCCCACCACTCGTTTCTCCACTGGTATCAACCTGCCCCCTGCTAGATATGATCTCCCTTGCATCTTTAGACTCCCAGCAGAGGAAGATCTCAGCAA
>NW_011183243.1:0-365 GCF_000146605.3 Meleagris gallopavo
TGTCGTCGTCAACAGAACAACAATGCCCGACGACCCACCACTACTGAAGATCAATGACTGAACTACGAACCACGCTGGATCCATGGTGGTGACTATCTCCCTCTTGCTGCCTACAAAGACTCCTTGCTTCTTCTTTCCTATCTTTTCTATCGCCCTCCTTCCCTTTCCCATTACCCTAATTCATAATAATGTCCGTCCTCCCTTTCCCCATCTCCCTAATTAAGATTTATAATAAACTGGTAGGACCAACATTTGAACCGTTGTTTCTTAATCTCATGCCGGGTATATAATATTAAAAGAACCTCATCTCCCTCCTATAAATCAGAGCGAGACAACCTGACACTTACAAATAAGAAAAGGAAGAA
>NW_011183244.1:0-534 GCF_000146605.3 Meleagris gallopavo
TGCTCGATTGCCCTGAGCAATGAGTGAATTACCCTTCTGGTGGCCCCTGACGTGTACTATTGCAATCTCGGTGGGTAGTGGTCAGTTTTCTAAAACTCGTCTGATTAATGCTCCGTGGACCAATTCCTTTCCTTTCCTGCTGATTAACCCTCGTTCCTCCCAAATCTTTCCAAAAGTGTGTACTACTCCATACGCATACTTTGAATCAGTATATACGGTTCCTTCTTCTCCTTTAAGGAGATGAAGTGCTCGGTTCAAAGCATATAATTCACATGTCTGTGCAGACCAATCATTAGGCAGCCCGCCCATCTCTCTCACTTCCCCCTTCCCTCCCTCTACTACATCATTCCCATTATGTCTTTTTCCTTGCACCACCCTCGAGGATCCATCCATAAACAAAAGCTTTCCTTCCTCAAGGGGGGGGTCTAACCCCGATGGTTGAAAGTGTTCTAATATTTGCTCTAACACTTGCTCAAACAAATGTGGTGATTCTGCAAATCCCTGAGGGAGAACCGTCCAGCGATACTGCTGTTT
>NW_011183245.1:0-421 GCF_000146605.3 Meleagris gallopavo
AAATAGCATGGAGAGTGGCTCGGTGACTGCAGCGGTGAATTCCCTCGGAACTCTGGGACTCATCTCGTCAGGACCCAAAGACTCCTGGATGTTTGGGTCCTCAGGTGGTCCAGAACCTGATCTCCCATGGCAGTGTGGGATGGGAAGGGGTCTGTGGGACTGAGGAAGCAATGGCAGTCCCCACCTCACCAAACCAAAGCAAAGATAAGGGCTGTGCATAATGAGCAGTTCTCAGACAAGATGGAAGCCAAAAATGGTGTTGGGTACCTGAGCCTTCTCTGGTGGTAAGCAACATGGTGCACAGAGTGCAGCCATGTGCTCCGAGCAAGGAGCACAGGTTTGTGCAAGAGGCCCGGATGCAGGGCAGTGCCTTCATGACTGTATTGTGTCCAACAGGTGGCAGCAGAGCTGCGGTGCTCCC
>NW_011183246.1:0-531 GCF_000146605.3 Meleagris gallopavo
AAAATAAATGCTGACTGACTATCAATGAAACTGCAGTCAAACATGTTGAAGAGTTTCAAATGTATGTGAGGGTGGATGCAAACTCTCTGGTTTTAAAGACCAGGTGATGTCCGTTGACCATTTCTATCCCACTCTTTTTCCCCTTTTTCCTTCTCTTTTCCCCTTTTTTTCCCTAAACTAAATTGCATGGTCATGTGGTAAGTGAATTCTGATATTATTATGTCAGTCTTTGGTGATACAAATCTCCTCACAATTCAAGCATTCACTGCTTTAATAGTTTTTTCTCAGTGAAAGCTTGTATGTATTGACCCTGCCTGTCAATTGCTTCTGGATATGACATTCAACTTCTTTTGATGCTTCTATCAGCACCATTTGGACAGATCATTTTGTGATGTGCTTCTGATTTAGGAAAACCTGCTGCTTTTCCTGGTAAAGGCCATGGGCCCCAAGTGGGACTTTTTTTCTGCAGCACAGGAATGGATAAAAAGGACTTAGTTTTCTATTGGGAACTGAAGTGAAGCATAGATGTAG
>NW_011183247.1:0-516 GCF_000146605.3 Meleagris gallopavo
TGAAAAGAGACTGGCCTCACCACTATGGCCGCCACACCTCAGATATTTATAAACCTGGATCAGGTCCCCTCTCAGTCTTCTTTTCTCAAGGCTAAACAGACCCAGTTCACTCAGCCTTTCTTCATAGGGGAGATGCTCCAGGCCCTTCACCATCTTTGTGGCCCTCCGCTGGACTCTTTCCAAGAGATCCCTGTCGTTTTTGTACTGGGGAGCCCAGAACTGGACACAGTACTCCAGATGAGGCCTTACCAGGGCAGAGTAGAGGGGGAGGATCACCTCCCTTGACCTGCTGGACGCGCTCTTCTTAATGCACCCCAGAATGCCATTGGCCTTTTTGGCCACGAGGGCACACTGCTGGCTCATGGCCAACCTGTCGTCCACCAGGACGCCCAGGTCCCTCTCTGCAGAGCTCCTCTCCAGCAGCTCATCCCCCAGCCCTGTATTGGTGCATGCAATTATTCCCTCCCTAGGTGTAAGACCCTACACTTGCTTTTGTTGAACCTCATCCAGTTTCTT
>NW_011183248.1:0-471 GCF_000146605.3 Meleagris gallopavo
GTCACCCTCACCGTGAAGAAGTTCTTACGCACATTCGTGCGAAACTTCCTATGCTGCAGCTTATGTCCGTTTCCCCTCGTCCTGTCTCCACGTACCACTGAAAAGAGACTGGCCTCACCGCTATGGCCGCCACACCTCAGATATTTATAAACCTGGATCAGGTCCCCTCTCAGTCTTCTTTTCTCAAGGCTAAACAGACCCAGTTCACTTAGCCTTTCTTCATAGGGGAGATGCTCCAGGCCCTTCACCATCTTTGTGGCCCTCCGCTGGACTCTTTCCAAGAGATCCCTGTCTTTTTTGAACCGGGGAGCCCAGAACTGGACACAGTACTCCAGATGAGGCCTTACCAGGGCAGAGTAGAGGGGGAGGATCACCTCCCTGGACCTGCTGGACACGCTCTTCTTAATGCACCCCAGAATGCCATTGGCCTTTTTGGCCACGAGGGCACACTGCTGGCTCATGGCCAACCTG
>NW_011183249.1:0-525 GCF_000146605.3 Meleagris gallopavo
AGTGCTTCATCATTCTTGTTGGCTTTTTGGTCTGTTCTGTTTCTTTGGTTTCTTGGTATAATAATGGGTTGGTATAAAAGAAATGAAATCTTACACAGGTGTATCTGAATGGATAGCAAATACTCTATTTGCTTCTCTATTTTCCCAGTTACTAGAACCTAACATTAGCTGAGTTTGACACATAATGAAAAGCTCTAAGTTCCTTATGTGGCCCTTAGAACACATAATTGCTTGTATGCTACTGGGTCTCTGAACCATCAAGTCCTATGTTGCTGTTGTTGCCAATAGCAATAGTTTCTATCTTCAGCTCTAATGCAAGGTGACTTCATTAACTTTACTAAAAATCCTGAACACTGTATATCTACAATGGTACATAATATTTAATCATCTTGCTTTAGGTGTTCTAGTTATAAAAGGATTAGAGTTATTAATGCCCATAAAAATCAGTGAGTTCCCTTTAAAATATTATCATAGTAGAAGAATCAAATAACTGCAACTTTGGATTTGAAGCACAATTCACAGAAT
>NW_011183250.1:0-523 GCF_000146605.3 Meleagris gallopavo
ACTATCGTACTTTACAGATGGGCAGAGAAAGCAAACTAAAATATTTGCTTTAAGGGCCATGGAACTGACTATTTACAAGGTGAAACCATTCTGTTTTCCACTTACCCCTTCTTTGAAAGGACGGAGATTATTTCATTCAACAGTCGGTCTGGGTTCAGTAGTTGAGTCCTGGTAACATTACAGTGTGCCTAAAAGCAGACAGCTCATTAAAAAAAAATAAAAATAGAATCATAGGATATATCTTTTTCCCAAAACTGAAGATATTACGGAAACTTTTCATGCTGAAAACTGCAGAACATCTAACCATATAGACAAAGGCTTCAGCTCCCCAGTATGATCATCGTTAAAGACACTGGAATAATAGCAGGAGCACTAACCAACAACTTCTGGACAATTAATAGCAAAACACGTGCAAGTTCCAAACCAGCATAAAATCCAAAGCAGCAGTGATGGGCCAGGGAAGCACAGAGACAGGATGACAGAAGACAGCCATGAACCCATATTTCGAGCATCCTCTGACACT
>NW_011183251.1:0-484 GCF_000146605.3 Meleagris gallopavo
CCATTCACCTTAGTCCAATTGGAAAAGTTGCTGAGGGTACAATCAATCACACTATCTACGTCACAGCTAAAAGCTGCGTTGACCAGTGCTAGAGGGTGGTGCACTTTCAGTCTCATCAGGTGGCCTTCAATGTGCTCTGCTCTTACTGTCGGAGGGATTTTGCTCCCCCGACCCCTGCCTACAGGTTCAAGGATGTGAGAGACCTGGGATGCCTGATTACCAGTGAAGACTGGGCTGAAGAACTTGCTGAGTATCGCAGCCTTTACGGTGTTGGTTGAAGACTTTTCACCATTCTCATTTATCAGCGGTAGGACATTCTACTTCAGCTGCGTCTTCTGACCGAGGAACATCTAGTACCTCGTCTCTTTATTTATCACAGCCCTCAAGCAGTTCAGTTCCACCTGAGCCCTGGCAGTCACGATTGCATCTCTGTACATCTGGACAGCAGGCCTGTAGACTTCCTAGGCCACCCATCTCAGCTTCC
>NW_011183252.1:0-374 GCF_000146605.3 Meleagris gallopavo
CTCCGCCCAACCACAAACCCCGCCCCCCAGACCGTCTAAGCCCCGCCCAATCCTGATAAGCCCCGCGTCCCGGCACGCCATTGGCCCCGCCCACAAACAAGCCCCACCCCTAGACGCGCTAAGCCCCGCCCCCGCGATACCATTGGTCCCGCCCGGGCACAAGCCCCGCCCCCACCTGCAGCCGCGGGAAGGCGCTGCTCCCGCTGTCCCCATGGACGCCGCCGAACGCTGTGAAATCCTCCACGCTCAGCTGGGGGCGGGGCCAAACGGGTCACGTGAGCCAATCAGAAGCCGCGGCACGAGGGGCGTGGTCTCAAACCCACCAGTGGGGGAGAAGGGGGGCGGAGCAATGGGAGCGGGGAGGGGGAAAAATG
>NW_011183253.1:0-429 GCF_000146605.3 Meleagris gallopavo
TTTATATCGTCTCTGGAATTATGGAATCAGCTCCTGTCAGACAAAAAAAGAAAAAATGGCAGAGACGTTCACCTGGAGTTCTTTCAATCCAGGTGACTACAACATGCAGGAAAAGAGAGTTGTTTTCTCTCTCCACAGAGGGCTCGTGCTCAAAAACAAAGGGACAGTAACCTCACCGGTGCTTTCAGATCATGCATTTCTACGCTGCTCTCCTGGCCACGTGCTGCTCCTCGTACCCGAGCCCCTCCAGATCACAGGTTCTCCATTCCATCATCGAAGCAGGGCTGCGGTGCCCAGCAGGAACCTGCTGTGCATTTGAATTCAGGAGGTACTGCTCACTGAGAGTACAGCGCATGACTTCACTATCAAACTTCACACGGCTAAGAAAGGCTGGCACTCCACTCTGACACAGAAGCAAGCTTAGTTACA
>NW_011183254.1:0-478 GCF_000146605.3 Meleagris gallopavo
TCCTCTTTGTTCTGTGTCTTGCTTGTCTCTGGTCTTGCACTGTTTTCACTATTACATTCTCTTGTCCTCCGATTTTTGTGTTCCTTGCCCCATTCTCTTGGCCTAATGACCCCTTGGCTTTGTGTTGCCACATTCATGTCGGCATTCAGTTTTGGCGTTCCCTGCCGTATTGTCTGGGCCGTCATCCTTGGCATTTCCTTCCATGTTCTCTTGGCCCTTGCCTTTGCCTGGGCATTCCCTTGCCCTCCTGTTTTTGTGGCAACACCTGGGGCGGGGTGCAGCCCTGCGAGCACAGCTGGGGGCAATTTGGCTGTGGAGTGGGGCAGAGCCAGGCTCCACCCCTCCCTGATCCCATTTAAGGGCTGGGAAGAGTAGGGGCAGCATCTGAACCTGGGGAGTGCTTCCTTTGGAGTATGCCTTGTTCTTTGGTGATGGAGTGAGTGTATTTTTTTTATTTTTTTTCTTCCTTCCTATTTGT
>NW_011183255.1:0-468 GCF_000146605.3 Meleagris gallopavo
ACCACCTATAAAATCTCACTTTCTGGCAATCACTGTTTGCATTAAAGTTTAAGGGACTTAAACCTCCTTGCCCGCTGTGTTGTTTTTAGGCCCATCTCAAGCCATGGGTCCGTGGGCCCCCGACCCCATCAGTCATGGAACCAGGCTGCTCCAGGCCTGAACCATTGGCACACAGTCCAGACACATCTGTCAGTTAAAGTGACTGACCAGGCTGGGCTCACATTGCAGCCTTTCCTTGCATTTGTTGGTCACATTATGTTCCTGTGAAGTGTTCCCCCTTTTATGTCATTTTCCATCTGAAAAGCTCTTGACCAGAAACAGAAACAATTTTTTTAGCCTTCCCTCGAAATTCATTGAAAAAATTCCCAATTCTTTCTCTACCTGAAGAGCAGCAAAGTGGTAACCTAAACTTAGAAAGAAGTGATGGAGACTTCTACCTTGGTCAGCTATTCTGATGAATATATCCTT
>NW_011183256.1:0-356 GCF_000146605.3 Meleagris gallopavo
TTTGAGTTGTTACTCAAACGTAACACTTCCCTGAAATCACACGGCTCATGTACCTTGCAGCTGTCAGCTGGAGAGAACAATAACTTCTTAGGAGATGGATGGAATGATTTGCTCCTGAACCTGCAGCTTGAGAGACCTTCCTGGAGGAAAGATCCTCCTCTTCCTTCTCTTCACTTTCTCCAAGTTCCCAGATCGCTGCATTCAGCATTTCTGTTGCAGTTCCAATAGGCACTGGCAGCTAGAAAATTAATTGAAATGCAAGTCATGATTTCAAATCTTCCTCAGAGCAAGAGGCTACGTTCTGGACTCTGGTAGAACAGTTCACAGGGCTTTCATTACAGAAAGACAGAAGTGGT
>NW_011183257.1:0-518 GCF_000146605.3 Meleagris gallopavo
AAAAGCTGCCTCCTAATAACCAACCTAAACCTCCCCTGTCTCACTTGAAAACCATTTCCCCTTGTCCTATCGCTATCCACCCTCCTAAACAGCCGTTGCCCCCTCCTGCTTATACGCTCCCTTTGAGTCTTGGAAGGCTGTCATGAGCTATCTCCAGAGCTTTCTCTTCTCCCACAGAAACAATCCCAGTTCCCTCAACATTTCTTTCTAAGAGAGGTGATCCAGCCCTCTGATCATCTTCGTGGCCCTTCTCTGGACCTGCTCCAAAAGCTCCACATCATTCCTGTGCTGGAGCCCCAGGCCTGGACGCAGTGCTGCACATGGGGCCGCACCAGAGCCGAGTAGAGGGGGACAATCACCTCCCTCTCCCTGCTGGTCGCTCCTCTTTGAATGCAGCCCAGGATACAGTTGGCCTTCTGGCTGCAAGTGCACACTACTGGCTTATGTCCAGCTCTTTGTCCACCAGGATCCCCCGAGTCCTCCGCAGGGCTGCTCCCAAGGGCTTCTACGCCCAGTTT
>NW_011183258.1:0-415 GCF_000146605.3 Meleagris gallopavo
GGCACGAGCAGCTGGTAGATGACATTGCCATCGTGGGTGCTCCATTCTTCATAGACGCAGACCCCGATGGCCGGCTGCAGCTGGGGCGTGAAGCTGTGGCAGGTTTGTCCTCGGCAGGTGCGCAGAAGGTCATCCACCAGCTCCTCCACCAGCTGGCACTTGTCAGCCATGTACGGTGCTGGCCACTCGGTGCTGTAGGCCCAAACTCTGCCCAGGTCCCATGTCTCGTCTGAGTCACTGTCCTCTTCCTCATTGTCGTCGTCCTCCTTGTTTCTGGTACCTTTTCAGGCTGCTGCCGATACAGGCCAGCATACGTGCCACTTTTGTGAGGAAGAGAAGAGCTTAAGGAAGACGGTAAGGATCGCAGCACAGATCCAAATAATGCTGCTGCTCCGGGGCAAATATCTCGTCTTCC
>NW_011183259.1:0-432 GCF_000146605.3 Meleagris gallopavo
CGCACCAACATGGGGTGCATGATGTTCATTACCTGCTGGACACATCTCACACCACTGACTGGAGGAGCCCAGGCAATCCTTCAACTCCATCAGGCTGCAAAATGAAATCAGAAGAGACGCAGAACATCATTTAAAACACAACAAGGATGCACACAATGCCCTTAAAAAACACCCACCGCATGGATGCAATTAGCACATAGCCCTATTAATTACAGCCATCCAGCTTGAGATCCTCCAGAAAAGCAGAGCTCACAGCTCTGAAATCAAGCAGGAATCACTCACCCCATTCTAAGGGCTCACCCCACACCCCAAAGGAAGCAGTCTCCAGATTCAGATGCTGCTCTTACACCTTAGCAGCCCTTCAGTGCACTTGCCATCCCCCCAAAAAGAGAAGATCACAGCCCTGAAAGAAAAAGAAACCACTTACCCATT
>NW_011183260.1:0-532 GCF_000146605.3 Meleagris gallopavo
GTACCCTGCAACATACCAATGAAGAAGACACACACTGAGTAACTTTAACTACTGCCAGTAGCTGTAAGTGCACACATGAGAAAGTCATGTTCTGAACACCAGCAGTTGCACAGAGTGGAAAATTAACTGCATTTCATAAGGCAAAGAATTAAGCCTGATTAAGCTCTGCTGACTGTCTGTACAACAAGAATGTGGGAGCTACTCAGTCTGCCCCTCTCCCTCCCATGCCAATAAGCTTAGTGGTGTGTTTTCAGCTGTATTACAGAAAAGGGAACAGACTGTAGGAAATGCACCCGTCAGCCTCTCAGAGTCATTCTGCTTCTGACAAGAGAAACAGTGGATTCTATACAGATTTCCTGCACATTATTTGAAATCTTTTAAAGACATGTGGAAGAGTGAGACTTAGTGAGGAGGGAGGGAGGCCTTTACAAACACTGATTGAGCTTGGGAATACGGGCATCCCACACCTGCACAGCAAGAGTGGTCGAGAACTGCACTAACTGGAGGCAGAAAGGGACAAGTGACTCACGTT
>NW_011183261.1:0-429 GCF_000146605.3 Meleagris gallopavo
GGAGCACATTTGGCTTCAACACAGATCCTGCTTCCTCGAGGTGTCGCTCTCAGCAGGTGGCACTGCAATTAAACTTTTTGGTAATTAAACCTTTGCCACCGGAGAAGCTTTTTCCTTCGTACTTTACCAGGTGATCAGTGCTATTCCAAGATACTGAGAAAGATTTCACGTCAGGAAATGAAGAAGATTGGACTGTTTCCCTTGCTCTAAATTCTTTGCATCATTCAGTGCACTGCAGAACGAATGGGCGGCTGCATGAAACAGATGCAGTGGAAGTTAAACTACAGCACTGGATGGAAAGGAATGGCAGTAGCTGTGTCCTGAAGTCACGGCTCTCCTTCAGATGAATGAGCCCTTTACTCCTTCAGTAGAGGCTTCCCAGATGTTGAAGCCTACGTGGTCTGAAGCTGTCCAGTTTCCAACTTCTTT
>NW_011183262.1:0-426 GCF_000146605.3 Meleagris gallopavo
TGGGCACCATGAAGCGCAATTCAGAGCTCTGGGGGAACCCTATTGTGCCGGGCTCTGGAATGGGTAAACGCTGGCGGGTGTGCATCGCCCTTACCTGCTGGGCGGACAATGACCAGTCAGCAAAGTGAGGTTCCGGGGCATGCCGGGAAACGCAGATTCCACTTCCTTGCTGTTTCCACAGAGACCAACACATCTCTCCGTGCAGTTGTTACGGCACTTGGGAGCACCGCAACTCTGCTGCCACCTGTTGGACACAATACAGTCATGAAGGCACTGCCCTGCATCCGGGCCTCTTGCACAAACCTGTGCTCCTTGCTCGGAGCACATGGCTGCACTCTGTGCACCATGTTGCTTACCACCAGAGAAGGCTCAGGTACCCAACACCATTTTTGCTTCCATCTTGTCTGAGAACTGCTCATGATGCAC
>NW_011183263.1:0-499 GCF_000146605.3 Meleagris gallopavo
CACTTACAGGATGGAGTTGCTCGGGAATACTAGAGTTTGCAGATTCAAAATCAAGCCTAGAATGCCAGACCTGAAGAATTTTCAGGAAATACGACAATGAAAGATAACATTAAATAAATAAATAACCCAATACAGCCACGTTATTTAAATTGGCCTTGAAAGCTACCAGTGTCTAACTACTGTTATTTTAGAGTTGTGCCCCTCTCTAGCAGCCACCAATTTACTCAGCCAGCCATTACAAACCTTAATTTTTCATAACTATGCAAGGGCTGATCCAAAAGGAATGCCTCCTATTTTATAATGCTGGCCACAGCGTCACAGGTGGACACAGCAGAGGTTGAACCTTCCTGCCAGCACTCAGTTCATTTTGTAGCCCGGCGACAGATGGCAGCAGAGGCCAGGATGACAGCACAGCACCTGACGTGGAGGTGCGCACGGAGCACAGGGCTGTCACTGAACTCCTCCGCACTGAACAGAGCATTTATGAAGACCAACACGT
>NW_011183264.1:0-396 GCF_000146605.3 Meleagris gallopavo
GGCGGGTGTGCATCGCCCTTACCTGCTGGGCGGACAATGACCAGTCAGCAAAGTGAGGTTCCGGGGCATGCCGGGAAATGCACATTCCACTTCCTTGCTGTTTCCACAGAGACCAACACATCTCCGTGCAGTTGTTACGGCACTTGGGAGCACCGCAGCTCTGCTGCCACCTGTTGGACACAATACAGTCATGAAGGCACTGCCCTGCATCCGGGCCTCTTGCACAAACCTGTGCTCCTTGCTCGGAGCACATGGCTGCACTCTGTGCACCATGTTGCTTACCACCAGAGAAGGCTCACCTACCCAACACCATTTTTGCTTCCATCTTGTCTGAGAACTGCTCATTATGCACAGCCCTCATCTTTGCTTTGGTGAGGTGGGACTGCCATTGCTTCC
>NW_011183265.1:0-475 GCF_000146605.3 Meleagris gallopavo
TTCCCAAGGTAACAAGTGCCAGCCCACAAGTCCAGTGCCATTAAGCATGTACAGTGTAACACCCAGCACACACCAGATTTCCAAGCTCCTGTGATGCTGCTGGGCCGCAGTTTGCTTCAGTGCAAAGCTGCAGTCACACCCTGCTAAGCACCAGGCCCCCTCATCCCCAGTGCTGAGTCTCACTGCAAGCAGTGGGTAACAGCTCATAGAAACCAGGCGCAAGAATTTGATAGGAGAGGCAAACTATTACTCA
Organism: Meleagris gallopavo; assembly: GCF_000146605.3. NCBI lineage: Eukaryota > Metazoa > Chordata > Aves > Galliformes > Phasianidae > Meleagris > Meleagris gallopavo. Next base: position 254 of record NW_011183265.1, read on the forward strand.
GTTGTGAACTGGCTGTTCCCTTCCATGCCTGACCATTTCATATACTAACGTAGCCAGTCAGCATCCCCTAAGCTTTTCACTACCCAGATCTTGCCTCCAAGATACAGGTCTGCTCCAATATGGGCAGAAACAGATGGAGAAGCTCAAATTGGGAACTGGGGATCAAGTCCCAAATTATCCTGAGGAAGTTCTCGTAGCTACACAGCGCAGCATCAGCACCTT
>NW_011183266.1:0-420 GCF_000146605.3 Meleagris gallopavo
TTTTTCTTTCAGGGCTGTGATCTTCTCTTTTTGGGGGATCCCAAGTGCACTGAAGGGCTGCTAGGTGTAAGAGCAGCATGTGAATCTGGAGACTGCTTCCTTTGGGATGTGGGGTGAGCCCTTAGAATGGGGTTTGTGATTCCTGCTTTCTTTCAGAGCTGTGAGCTCAGCTTTTCTGGAGGATCTGAAGCTGGATGGCTGTAATTAATAGGGCTATGTGCTAATTGCATCCATGCGGTGGGTGTTTTTTAAGGGCATTGTGTGCATCCTTGTTGTGTTTTAAATTATGTTCTGCGTCTCTTCTGATTTCATTTTGCAGCCTGATGGAGTTGAAGGATTGCCTGGGCTCCTCCAGTCAGTGGTGTGAGATGTGTCCAGCAGGTAATGAACATCATGCACCCCATGTTGGTGCGCTGCTTG
>NW_011183267.1:0-446 GCF_000146605.3 Meleagris gallopavo
TATTTTCTCCCGGAAACAAAGCAGCTTTCTCACAAATGGGTGGCATTTTCCAACCAACTATGCTACTCTCTCCCAGAAAGAGCACTTTTCTGACAAGTACCTTCCCTTTTCTCTCAAAAATACTGCTAGGCACTCCTCAACAGGACATTTTCTCCCATCTACACCCCGTTTTCTCCCCAGAGCACCCCTTTTCACACCAAAAATACCACACTTGCCCTCCAAGAGAAGTCAGTCTTTCCCACTATTGCCCACTTTTCTCCCACGTACTTGTCATTTTCTCCCAGAAATACCACATTTCACTTGGAAATTGGGCCTGTGCTTCCAAAAAGATGGTATTTTCTCCCAGGCATACCTGTTTTCTTCAAACTACCGCACGTTTTCTCCCAAAAAAGCTAGATGACAAGACCAAGTAGGACACTTGCAACAGAATAGGACATCTTCTCCCA
>NW_011183268.1:0-398 GCF_000146605.3 Meleagris gallopavo
TCACAGAATCACAGAACTGTAGGGGTTGGAAGGGACCTCTAGAGATCATCGAGACCAACCCCCCTGCCAAAGCAAGTTCCCTACACCAGGTCGCACAGGTAGGCGTCCAGGCGAGACTTGAATATCTCCAGAGAAGGAGACTCCACAACCTCCCTGGGCAGCCTGTTCCAGTGCTCCGTCACCCTCACCGTGAAGAAGTTCTTACGCACATTCGTGCGAAACTTCCTGTGCTGCAGTTTATGTCCATTTCCCCTCGTCCTGTCTCCACGTACCACTGAAAAGAGACTGGCCTCACCACTATGGCCGCCACACCTCAGATATTTATAAACCTGGATCAGGTCCCCTCTCAGTCGTCTTTTCTCAAGGCTAAACAGACCCAGTTCACTTAGCCTTTCTTT
>NW_011183270.1:0-416 GCF_000146605.3 Meleagris gallopavo
GTCAGATAATGGGACTCATTTTAAAAATTCTCTTGTAGGTACCTGGGCTAAAGGTCATGGTATTGAGTGGATTTACCATATTCCCTACCATGCACCGGCCTCAGGTAAGATTGAACGATACAATGGGTTGTTAAAAACTATGCTGAAAGCAATGGGAGGCGGTACATTTAAGCACTGGGAGAAGCATTTGGCAGAAGCCACCTGGTTAGTCAATACCAGAGGATCTATCAATCGTGGTGGTCCAACCCAGTCCAGCTCCCTACATACCGTAGAGGGAGGATAAAGTCCCTGTTGTACATGTAAAGAATATGTTGGGAAAGGCAGTTTGGGTTATTCCAGCCTCTGAGAAGGACAAACCTCTTCGTGGAACTGTTTTTGCCCAGGGACCTGGGTCCACTTGGTGGTGATGCAGGAAA
>NW_011183271.1:0-424 GCF_000146605.3 Meleagris gallopavo
ATCTGTGGAATGGTGCGGGGCAAGGCGGGAAACGGAAAGCCTCCGCAGGTAAGAAGCTCTTGTGAGCTGTGCTGTGGGTACCGCCTCTAAACAGGGCTGCACGCAGGGCTGTGTGTGATGGAGGAGAGAGGAAAGGATGCTGCAGTTCTGTGCTGACTGCAGAAGTGGCACAAGGCTGTAGCAGCAGAAAGGCAAATTGACAAAACTGCTCTTAAAGACCAGAAGTTTGTGGTTGGCAGTGCTCAAATCTTCCTCCATAGAGAGGCTCTTCATGTCTTTCTTGTCTTCTTTCTGTCAGAAGCTGATGCCAGTGGCCTTCCTCTGAAGCGCAGCCATGTGCAAAGCCGGGAGAGGAGCACGGAGTGTGGCACAGCACCCAAGAGAGGTACAGACACACAACAGGCATCTGGCTTTGGTGCACTGT
>NW_011183272.1:0-475 GCF_000146605.3 Meleagris gallopavo
CTCCATGGGGACTTTCCCCAGGGTTCTAGCCGAGGAACTGGCAGGACTTATTGACAGGTTTAAACTAGGTATGAAGGGGGAAGGGGACAAAATGAGGACCGCTGGGACTGAGGGGGCAGTTCGAGGCTCCAAACAGAACTTGATGGGTGGAGACAGTGGAGTTCAAAGGCTTGGAGAGGGGTGGGGGGATGCTGCTTCTCTTAAGTGCCTATATACTAATGCGTGTAGCATGGGGAATAAACAGGAAGAGCTGGAGTTCTGCGTGCGGTCGCGAGGCCATGATCTCATTGCGATCACAGACATGGTGGGACAGCTCACATGACTGGAATGTTGTCATGGATGGCTGTGTGCTTTTTAAGAAAGATCGGCTGGCTAGGCGGGGTGGTGGAGTTGCTCTTCATGTGAGAGAGCAGCTAGAATGTATTGAACTTCACTTGGGGGAGAGTGATGTAGCAGTGGAGAGCTTATGGGTGAG
>NW_011183273.1:0-410 GCF_000146605.3 Meleagris gallopavo
ACGGAGCTCGAGGGCCAGCCTGGTGCCCAAAGGGAGCAAGCGAGCGCTGCAGCCAGCAAGCTGCCGATGGGCCAAATGCCTGAAGTTTAGGGCTAAGGAGTTCAGGCCAGCACAGGGAGGACCGCAGAAGATGGCAGACTCGGCACCTGACGCTGAGGCCAGCCTGCCCGAGGGGCCACCAGCAACACCTGCGGTGTGGTGCTGCCGGCACACAAGGGCTCCAGGTCTGGGGAGTGCCAGCCACCAAGGGGCAGAGCTGGGCTCCAGCCGTGTCAGCAGGGTGTATGCAGCAGGCTGCTGTGCCAGCGTCATCATGGGCAGCAGGCAGCACCGGCCAGCTGTCACCGTGTCGCCATGGCGACGTTTGTGACACGGCCACCCGGGGGGGCAGTCAAGGTGATGCCCGGCGC
>NW_011183274.1:0-492 GCF_000146605.3 Meleagris gallopavo
TTCACTTGAGAGTGTGGGGGAGTATTGGTCCTTGGAATGGGGTAAGTGGTTTCTTTTTTTCTTTCAGGGCTGTGATCTTGTCTTTTTGGGGGATGGCAAGTGCACTGAAGGGCTGCTAGGTGTAAGAGCAGCATCTGAATCTGGAGACTGCTTACCTTTGGGGTGTGGGGGTGAGCCCTTAGAATGGGGTGAGTGATTCCTGCTTTCTTTCAGAGCTGTGAGCTCTGCTTTTCTGGAGGATCTGAAGCTGGATGGCTGTAATTAATAGGGCTATGTGCTAATTGCATCCATGCGGTGTTTTTTAAGGGCATTGTGTGCATCCTTGTTGTGTTTTAAATTATGTTCTGCGTTCTCTTCTGATTTCATTTTTGCAGCCTGATGGAGTTGAAGGATTGCCTGGGCTCCTCCAGTCAGTGGTGTGAGATGTGTCCAGCAGGTAATGAACATCATGCACCCCATGTTGGTGCGCTGCTTGTATGCAGGTAGGTTTGC
>NW_011183275.1:0-527 GCF_000146605.3 Meleagris gallopavo
TACTCTAGGATATTTGTAAACTTGGAGCCTTGCTATCTTGTTTCTGTAAAAAAGACTTTCTCTACTGAAATTGCCTTTTAAGGGGCCACATGCCACTGTCTCTTCTTTCTTAATGCTAAAAACATACTGGGCCTTAATTAAGTTCACCACTTTGCTCTATGGAGCAATAGGTATATATAGTCAATTGAAAACATGGATGGAAATAACTATGTGGCATCTGCATATTATGTGGCATACCATTCCAGAGGGAGCTGCTAATTTTACAGGGTTGGGGATTTTTAAGCAGGTTTCCAGCCTCTCCTTTGAATTCTTTATGCACATTTTCAATGCTCACCTGATCACATTATTAATCTCCGTGAATGTACTGCTCACCATTTCACTTATTAGTAGTATTTATTATATTTTGAGGAAGTCTGCCCCAAAACCAGTAAATACTGAGTGGCAGCGAATGTGGAGAGGCCTGGGGGAGACTTTAGAGAGATGGAAATCTTCGGTGTCATGGAACTTTACTCCAGAACACCTGAAAG
>NW_011183276.1:0-474 GCF_000146605.3 Meleagris gallopavo
ATGTGATCCGACTCCCCCATGCTGACCATCCACAGCTAGATCAAGTTGCTCAGAGTCTGAGCCAGGCTCACCTTGAAAGGGCCAGCACATCCACCATGTCTCTGGCAACCTGTGCCGCTGCCTCAGCACCCTCACTGTACAAGACATTTTCCTTAGATTTCACCTCCATTTTCCCTTGCTCTTTCCTTTAGGGATTGAAAGGCTGTTACCAGGTTCCCTTGGAGCCTTCACTTCTCCAGGAGGCTGAACAGCCCAGCTCTCCTTGCTTACAGGAGAGGGGTTCCATCCTTGGGTTCGTGTTTGTGGCTGTACTCTGGATGCACTCGCACAGCTCCATGTCTCCCTGCACTGAGGACTCCACATCTGGACGCAGCACTGCAGCTGAGGCCTGACCAGCGCAGAGCAGAGGGATGGGGGATCTCCCTCCCTTGGCCCGCTGACTGCGCATCTTTGGATGTGTCAACGGTTTACGGG
>NW_011183277.1:0-304 GCF_000146605.3 Meleagris gallopavo
CACCCTTTGGGACCCGTCTGGTTTGGGGAGGGGGGTCGGGGTGGAGGAATCCTACGGGTGGGATCGGTTTGGAGGTGATGGGGGGGCCCTGAGCACTGAGGGTCCCTGCAGGCAGCCCGCGGGCCACAGCCTCGGCGCTGCACTTCCCGTCGGGCTCCCTCCTGCCCCAGTCGGGGCCGTACTTCGCCCACCCCACCATCCGCTACCACCACGGGCAGGATTCGCTCAAGGACTTCGTGCAGTTCGTCTGCGCCGACGGCGCCGCGCAGGGCCCCCAGGTGGGCGGGGCGAGGGGGGCGGGGCC
>NW_011183278.1:0-509 GCF_000146605.3 Meleagris gallopavo
GATGACAATATGTTGGTGAATGAATGCACGTACCCCTGTGGCAGGACCTGAAAGGTCCACTGCCTGCCTCCCCATGTGAATGCAAATTGATCTTGCGATTCTTCAGGAATTGGGATACTGAAGAACGCATTTTGCTAAATGTAGGACACAACGAGAGGTTTTTTATCTCCCTACTCAATGTGTCCATTAGGGAAGCAATATTGGGTACGGCTGCATGAATAGGAGGCGTGACCTTATTTTATTCCCTATAATCTACTGTCATTCTCCATGTGCCATCCAACTTTCGCACTGGCCATATGTGGGAATTGTATGGGCTGTTGTAAGGGCAGGTCTTATAATGCCCACTTTTTCAAATTCCTGCACTGTTTTTGATATTTCGTCCTGCCCACCCGGGAGTCTGTACTGTCTCACATTAGTAACCCGGCGCGGTTTCGGCAGGCAAATTGGCCCATGTTTCGCATGCCTGCACGCCCGGTATCCCTAATCATCTCTGTCGCAGTCTGAACTCT
>NW_011183279.1:0-454 GCF_000146605.3 Meleagris gallopavo
CGTATCATCAGCAAACTTGCTGAGGGTGGCCACTATCCCCTCATCAAGGTCATTGATGAAGATGTTGAACAAGACCGGACCCAGCACAGACCCCTGGGGGACACCACTGGTTACAGGTCTCCAGCCAGACTCTGCACCACCAACGACGACCCTCTGCGCTCTGCCAGTCAGCCAGTTCTCAACCCACCTCACTGTCCACTCGTCTATCCCACGCTTCCTCAGCTTTGTTATAAGGATGTCGTGGGAGACAGTATCAAATGCCTTTCTAAAATCAAGGTAGATTACATCTACCGCTCTTCCTCCATCCACCCAGCATGTGACAGCATCATAGAAGGCCACCAAGTTGGTCGAGCACGACCTCCCCTTGGTGAACCCATGCTGACTACTCCTGATAACCTCCTTTTCTCCCAGTTGTCTTGAGATGGTATCCAGCACAAGCTGTTCCATCACCTTT
>NW_011183280.1:0-488 GCF_000146605.3 Meleagris gallopavo
TAATTCTGGTACAAATAATTCCCAGATATGGGACTGTGGAAAATACAGACTCAGATCAAAGAAGTCATTCTACTTCACGTATCTTACAAAAACTAATGGAAACCCTAGGAATAAGATAGGAGTTTCATACTCCATGGCATCCTTCCTCCCCTGGAAAGGCAAAATTGGATGAATCAGACATTAAAGAAACATCTGTCAAAAGTGGTTTTGGAAACTAAGCTCCCATGGACTAAATGCTTACCCCTAGCACTGCTAAGAATCAGAACTTTCCCTACCTGAGAAAGGGGATGGAATTCTTCAGTTTGAAACTAAAGATGTATTTTTCAAAAACTATATACTTGTTATCTTTACCTTCTCTCACACACCAAGGACTGTTGGCCCAAGCCATGCCACTAGAGTTTGCCATCCACAACTTCCACCCTGGAGACTGGATATTGATCCAGTCTTGGATAGAAGCTAAACTTCAGCCCTAGTGGGACAGACCCCTT
>NW_011183281.1:0-498 GCF_000146605.3 Meleagris gallopavo
GTTACGACCCCACATCAGGTGAAGACCATTTTAACTCAGAAAGCTGGGAGGTGGTTAACTGACTCTAGAATTCTGAAGTATGAAATAATATTAATGGAGAAAAATGATTTAGTATTTGTTACTAAATCTTGCCTAAATCCAGCCACCTTCTTGTGGAAAGGGGAAGAAAAAGAGGAAAATATAGAGCATAATTGTCTGGATTTAATTGAGTATCAGACAAAGGTAAGACCTGACCTGCAAGATACCCCTCTTGGTGAGGGAGAGCTTTTGTTCATTGATGGGTCTTCAAGGGTGGTGCATGGCAAAAAGATACAATGGGTATGCTGTAGTGCAGGGGGCAGAAGGAGAAGTAAAAGAGATGGGCCAGCTGCCTAATAATTGGTCAGCTCAGACATGTGAATTGTATGCCTTAAATCGAGCCCTTCACCTCCTTAAAGGAGAAGAGGGAACTATATTCACAGACTCAAGATACGCATATGGAGTGGTACATACCTTTGG
>NW_011183282.1:0-532 GCF_000146605.3 Meleagris gallopavo
CATATTAGGTCTTGAGACACAAGTCCTGTGGCGACATGGTACCCCAGAAAGAATTGAGTCAGATAATGGGACTCATTTTAAAAATTCTCTTGTAGGTACCTGGGCTAAAGGTCATGGTATTGAGTGGATTTACCATATTCCCTACCATGCACCGGCCTCAGGTAAGATTGAACGATACAATGGGTTGTTAAAAACTATGCTGAAAGCAATGGGAGGCGGTACATTTAAGCACTGGGAGAAGCATTTGGCAGAAGCCACCTGGTTAGTCAATACCAGAGGATCTATCAATCGTGGTGGTCCAACCCAGTCCAGCTCCCTACATACCGTAGAGGGAGATAAAGTCCCTGTTGTACATGTAAAGAATATGTTGGGAAAGGCAGTTTGGGTTATTCCAGCCTCTGAGAAGGACAAACCTCTTCGTGGAACTGTTTTTGCCCTAGGGACCTGGGTCCACTTGGTGGGTGATGCAGGAAACGGGGATGTTCAATGTGTACCACAAGGGAACTTGATGTTGAGGGAGTGCAGTCAGTAA
>NW_011183283.1:0-388 GCF_000146605.3 Meleagris gallopavo
AGATATTTATAAACCTGGATCAGGTCCCCTCTCAGTCTTCTTTTCTCAAGGCTAAACAGACCCGAGTTCGACTTAGCCTTTCTTCACAGGGGAGATGCTCCAGGCCCTTTACCATCTTTGTGGCCCTCCGCTGGACTCTTTCCAAGAGATCCCTGTCTTTTTTGTACTGTGGAGCCCAGAACTGGACACAGTACTCCAGATGAGGCCTTACCAGGGCAGAGTAGAGGGGGAGGATCACCTCCCTGACATGCTGGACGCACTCTTTTTAATGCACCCCGGAATGCCATTGGCCTTTTTGGCCACGAGGGCACACTGCTGGCTCATGGCCAACCTGTCATCCACCAGGACGCCCAGGCCCTCTCTGCAGAGCTCCTCTCCAGCAGCTCAT
>NW_011183284.1:0-461 GCF_000146605.3 Meleagris gallopavo
AGGTTTGTGCAAGAGGCCCGGATGCAGGGCAGTGCCTTCATGACTGTATTGTGTCCAACAGGTGGCAGCAGAGCTGCGGTGCTCCCAAGTGCCGTAACAAGTGCACGGAGAGATGTGTTGGTCTCTGTGGAAACAGCAAGGAAGTGGAATGTGCATTTCCCGGCATGCCCCGGAACCTCACTTTGCTGACTGGTCATTGTCTGCCCAGCAGGTAAGGGCGATGCACACCCGCCAGCGTTTACCCATTCCAGAGCCCGGCACAATAGGGTTCCCCCAGAGCTCTGAATTGCGCTTCATGGTGCCCAGAAGGCTGCCTATCCTCTTTGTTCTGTGTCTTGCTTGTCTCTGGTCTTGCACTGTTTTCACTATTACATTCTCTTGTCCTCCTATTTTTGTGTTCCTTGCCCCTATTCTGTTGGCCTAATGACCCCTTGGCTTTGTGTTTGCCACGTTCATGTCGG
>NW_011183285.1:0-450 GCF_000146605.3 Meleagris gallopavo
CTGGGAGTAAGTGTCATCATGAGGAATGTAATGGAGTGTAATTGGGAGGAACTGGGAGGAATTTCTCGGAGTCGTGGTATTTGTGGGTGCATATGTCCCATTTAGGGAAGGAAAGGAGTATTTCTTAGCCAAACTGCCATAGCATTTAGGGAAAATGTCCTATCCTTGGGAGACAAGTGGTATTAGTGGGAGAAGATGTCCTATTCTTGGTTGCAAGTAGTCCAATTTGGTCTTGTCATCTAGTCTTTTTGGGAGAAAACGTGCGGTAGTTTGAAGAAAACAGGTATGCCTGGGAGAAAATACCATCTTTTTGGAAGCACAGGCCCAATTTCCAAGTGAAATGTGGTATTTCTGGGAGAAAATGACAAGTACGTGGGAGAAAAAGTGGACAATTGTGGGAAAGACTGACTTCTCTTGGAGGGCAAGTGTGGTATTTTGGTGTGAAAAGGG
>NW_011183286.1:0-379 GCF_000146605.3 Meleagris gallopavo
CTGCACTGAGGACTCCACATCTGGACGCAGCACTGCAGGTGAGGCCTGACCAGCGCAGAGCAGAGGGGATGGGGATCTCCTCCCTTGGCCCGCTGACTGCGCATCTTTGGATGCAGCCCAGGATACGGTTGGCTTTCTGGGCTGGAGGGCCCACTGCTGGCTTGTGTCCAACTCCCACCCACCAGGTACTCCCAGGCCTTATGGAGCAGGACTACGCTCAGTCCTTTCATCCCCTAGCATGTTTTGGTGGTGGGTGTTCCCTCATCCCAGCTACCTACCCTGCACTTGGATTTGGGCCCACTGCTCAGCCTGTTGAGGTCTCTGTGGATGGCATCCCCGTCCTCTGCTGTGTCACTGCAGCCCACAGCTTGGTGTCCTT
>NW_011183287.1:0-316 GCF_000146605.3 Meleagris gallopavo
TCGGCTACTACCCCTCCGGCACCTACAGCAGCCGGGGTGAGTGGGGGGTCCGGGTCGGGGTTGCCATCCCCATGTGGTCGTGCTGATGTCCCCCGTGTCCCCGCAGCGACCAGCCGGACCGGGCCCTCAGTGCCAGCCCTGTGCACGAGGAGGAGGAGGAGGAGGAGAAGGGGAAGGATCAGCCCAGCAGACCCCCCGCCCGCCGTGGCCGCCGCCGCCGCCGCAACCCTGAGCTGGATGAGTCCCAGTATGAGACCGACTACACCACGGCTGTGGAGTCTGGTGATGAGCGGGACCAGGAGCAGTGGGCCAGGTG
>NW_011183288.1:0-350 GCF_000146605.3 Meleagris gallopavo
AGCATCAGGTAAGTGAAGGCAAGGTCAGAGGAATGGCATGGGCAAGGAGACAAGGGAGGCAAAGCAAGGCAAGGCAAAGAATGGGAAGCAAAGGAGCAACTGAAAGCAAAGCCAACAAACATACTCTGAACAGGAAAGGAATGCTTGCAGCAAGGAACAAGATCACGCAAAGAAAGCAGCAGGAAAGACAAAGAATACACAAATAGGAAACAAAGACAATGCAAAGCAAACAAAAAGCCTCACTACAGAAAAAAATAAAATAAAAAAAAGACAAACAAAACAAGGAATGAAAAACGAAGCAAAAGCCAAGCGAAGGAATGAGAAATACAAGAGGAAAGCCAATGAATTCA
>NW_011183289.1:0-316 GCF_000146605.3 Meleagris gallopavo
CTCTGAGGGGCTGTGCAGAGGAGGGTCTCAAGCCGTCCTACGGATGGCCCAGAGTCACTGTGGAGATGGGACAGGGGCTGTGGCTGCTGCCCCCAGGGGACCCACATCCCGCCCTGGGCTGCTGCCAGCCCTCCTCCTGCCCAAAGTCCTGGGGCACAAACCCTGCAGGGACGAGGCTTCTCCATGGGCAGGTGACACCTTCTGCCATCCTCTGCTGACCAACGGAGTCCTCTGAAGAAGAATGAAGACCCTGACGATCACTGACATCTTCCAGTGATCAATAAAGACCTCAGCAAAGGGAAAGGAAGCAAAGGGT
>NW_011183290.1:0-450 GCF_000146605.3 Meleagris gallopavo
AGTAGCCTTGACAGAAAAATGAGTGCTATATTTTCAGTTCTGAAATAACCAGCTTAGGGATGTTTAAAACTGGCTACAGGAGCTGACATCACCGAGGGTGCTCCACAATAATGCCTGGATATTATTGTAAGCTGGAACTAGCAATGCACTTGCTGAAATACAAGAAGGGCCATTGTTTAATCAATGGATATACAGATGGTGTAGATATATATCCAGGAGCTTGGCTAATAGAATTTATATTGGAGAAATAAGAGAAAGTCACTCACCCTGTCCTGGGTTTGCGAGATGAACTCGTGATGGAGCAGATCTCCAGAGAGAGATCCTTCCCACTGGCAGTCAGCTCTTAAATGGGTCTAGGAGAGGTGGAGCAGGCTCCACCCCTTCCTGCAGCACAGCTGAATTGCCTTCACCTGTGCTCCCATGGCTGACTCATGGTTGGCTGGCAGTCAA
>NW_011183291.1:0-499 GCF_000146605.3 Meleagris gallopavo
TACATACTACTTTAGAGGGCTTCCTCTGTGGAGGTGGTAATGACGTTGAGAGAAGGAAGAGCATGCAATACAGTGACAAAGCTGAAAAATCTCAAAGGTGGAATCCATGAGAGATAGGCTGCCATTCTCTACTTCTTCCACACCTCTCCAGTTTAGCTGTTGGTGTACATGTATGTACGTGTTGGTATACAGTGTGAAATGTGAAATATCCATTTGATTCCTTCTTGTTTTGCCCAGTCCTGTACATACTTGCACGAGAAATGGGAGCCATTGTCACTTTGGATGACATCAGGGGTAGATAAATTTTTAAACTCGGATGTTAATCCTCTAATTGTATTTTGCCCATGTGCTTTCTGATGCTTGGTTGCTACAAGGGAAGCCAGAAGCTATTTCCATTTCTGTAAGGTCATACCAGTAGCCTGCTGAGGATATGAGTGGTCCAGTGTTAGTCATGATTAGCCATGTAGACGATAAGGTTTTCCCTCACAGATGTGTATGG
>NW_011183292.1:0-437 GCF_000146605.3 Meleagris gallopavo
AATACTCCCCCACACTCTCAAGTGAAGGAAGCAGCTTCCAGCTCCAAATACCTACCAGCCCTTAAGTACGCTCAGGGTTCCCTGCTAAAAAACAGAGAGAGCAGCTCCACAATGGAGGAGAAAAATAAAAAAAAGAAAAAAAAATACACACACTCCATCACCAAAGAACAAGGCATACTCCAAAGGAAGCACTCCCCAGGTTCAGATGCTGCCCCTACTCTTCCCAGCCCTTACATGGGATCAGGGAGGGGTGGAGCCTGGCTCTGCCCCACTTCACAGCCAAACTGCCCCCAGCTGTGCTCGCAGGGCTGCACCCCGCCCCAGGTGCGGGTTCCACAAAACAGGAGGGCAAGGGAATGCCCAGGCAAAGGCAAGGGCCAAGAGAACATGGAAGGAAATGCCAAGGATGACGGCCAGACAATACGGCAGGGAACGCC
>NW_011183293.1:0-488 GCF_000146605.3 Meleagris gallopavo
GCAAACAACAAACAAACAAACAAACAAACAACCCATATCATGTATTTTGGGATGGTGCCATTCAGAACAGCAGTTTGGGATATTCCATACTGACTATTTACGAAAAAGTTAAGGTGAACTACCTTGGGGTATCTCCCTTACAGTTCAGATACGCAATGAGAAAGTCTGCACAACATGGGAAAGAAAAGGAAAGGAAAAGGAAAAAGAAAAGGGAGGGGAGAAGGAAAAGGGAAGAAGACCTTGCTCTTAGTGCCTACAGAGGATGTTCCACAGCACATCTGCAGGCTTTCTGGACAGCAGGTTTTATCTTGAAATGACTCATTTCCCTCTGCTGAACAGAAACGTCCCTTTGTTTCAGAAGTTCTTCAGTTCTACAGAGCTCCCAGAAATCACTGACTGCAGCCCTCTTTTACTTTGGGTATTTTTACCTCCATCTTTACAGTACGTCGCAGAGACCCAAAGCACAGCTGAACAGATTTCATGGTTGG
>NW_011183294.1:0-573 GCF_000146605.3 Meleagris gallopavo
ATAGATCCTGGGCTGCATTCAAAGAGGAGCGACCAGCAGGAGGGGGAGGTGATTGTCCCCCTCGACTCGGCTCTGGTGCGGCCCCATGTGCAGCACTGCGTCCAGGCCTGGGGCTCCAGCACGGGAATGATGTGGAGCTTTTGGAGCAGGTCCAGAGAAGGGCCACGAAGATGATCAGAGGGCTGGAGCACCTCTCTTAGAAAGAAATGTTGAGGGAACTGGGATTGTTTCTGTGGGAGAAGAGAAAGCTCTGGAGATAGCTCATGACAGCCTTCCAAGACTCGAAGGGAGCGCATAAGCAGGAGGGGGCAACGGCTGTTTAGGAGGGTGGATAGCGATAGGACAAGGGGAAATGGTTTTCAAGTGAGACGGGGGACGTTTAGGTTGGTTATTAGGAGGCAGCTTTTCACGCACAGGGTGGTGACGCACTGGAATGTGTGCTTGAGAGTCACTTCCAGGATGATCTGCTCCATGATCCGTGACCAGCACAGGAGGTGAGACTGACATGCTGGTAGTTCCCCGCGTCACACTTTGTATCCTTCCTAAGAGGTGTGCTGTCACCTTTTTCTCCTC
>NW_011183295.1:0-484 GCF_000146605.3 Meleagris gallopavo
GTAGTCCTGCTCCATAAGGCCTGGGAGTACTGGTGGGTGGGAGCTGGACACAAGCCAGCAGTGGGCCCTTCCAGCCCAGAAAGCCAACCGTATCCTGGGCTGCATCCAAAGATGCGCAGTCAGCGGGCGAAGGGAGGAGATCCCCATCCCTCTGCTCTGCGCTGGTGAGGCCTCAGCTGCAGTGCTGCGTCCAGATGTGGAGTGCTCAGTGCAGGGAGACATGGAGCTGTGCGAGTGCATCCAGAGTACAGCCACAAACACGAACCCAAGGATGGAACCCCTCTCCTGTAAGCAAGGAGAGCTGGGCTGTTCAGCCTCCCCTCCTGGAAAAGTGAAGGCTCCAAGGGAACCTGGTAACAGCCTTTCAATACCTAAAGGAAAGAACAAGGGAAAATGGAGGTGAAATCTAAGGAAAATGTCTTGTACAGTGAGGGTGCTGAGGCAGTGGCACAGGTTGCCAGAGACATGGTGGATGTGCTGGCCC
>NW_011183296.1:0-368 GCF_000146605.3 Meleagris gallopavo
TTCAGTGCACTTGGGATCCCCCAAAAAAGAGAAGATCACAGCCCTGAAAGAAAAAAAGAAACCACTTACCCATTCCAAGGGCCAATACTCCCCCACACTCTCAAGTGAAGGAAGCAGCTTCCAGGTCCAAATACCTACCAGCCCTTAAGTACGCTCAGGGTTCCCTGCTAAAAAAGAGAGAGAGCAGCTCCACAATGGAGGAAGAAAAAAAAAAAAAAATCACTCACTCCATCACCAAAGAACAAGGCATACTCCAAAGGAAGCACTCCCCAGGTTCACATGCTGCCCCTACTCTTCCCACGCCCTTCAATGGGATCAGGGAGGGGTGGAGCCTGGCTCTGCCCCACTCCACAGCCAAACTGCCCCCA
>NW_011183297.1:0-344 GCF_000146605.3 Meleagris gallopavo
CAAAATATGATATTTTGCTCCAGCAATTCCAGTTTATTCTCGGAAGACACTACGTTTTTCACCAGAAATACCTATTTTATCCCCAAACATGACATTTTCTCCAGAAATACCAGATTTCTTCCCTTAAACATGACACCTTTTCCAAGAAATAGTACATTTTTCCCCAAAAATATGATATTTTCTCCAAGAAATGCCAGTTTAATCGCAAATATACGACATTTTATACCGCAAATACCCGCTTTCTCCCAAAAATATGCCATTTTCTGCCAGGAACTGCAGTTTCCTCCCACAAATTCCATTTTTCAACCAGAAATAGGACGTTTTCTCCCATCAATACCGTTTTT
>NW_011183298.1:0-430 GCF_000146605.3 Meleagris gallopavo
TAGTGCAGGAGGCTGAATTCGCACTTGTCGGCATCGGAATCACACTCCTTCGCTCTCACGCGTAGAAAGCGGCATTCGCGCTGAACCGCTCCGGAGACTTTGCCGTAGCTGGCCGAGAAATCGCGTTTCTCCCCGAACTCCGCTTTCAGCCGTCAGCAGCGGTCTCGTGTTTCTCGCTTGCCGAGAACGGGCCACTTCAGCCGGCTGCTTTTCTCCGATGAGTGAGCGGGCTCCTGTGCGCACATCGGAAAGGAGCGGTTTGCACTTCGTCTTGGCTACATGCAGAATGCACTACGCCTACCTCTGAATACTATGTCTCTGCCTTTATTTCGAGCCACAATTCATGCTAGTGAGGTTTTCCACTGCGACACATCTGCATTGAGAGAGGAAAAGAGTGGAAGGGAAAAACAAGCTCTAATAAGGCATTTGC
>NW_011183299.1:0-467 GCF_000146605.3 Meleagris gallopavo
GTGTCACTCTTCTGATGTCCTTCACAATGCATGACAGCCATGCTGCTCTTTGGCAGATTTACATCATGCTGAATTTGTTGTCCTTGTGCGTAAGCAACCCTCGCTCTTTCCAGATGGTGCCATGAGTGGGTACCACCCCAAAGCACATTTAGCATCTGTCCATATATTTCAGGTTCTTGTCAAGGCAGTTATTTCAGCCTCCTGAGCGGAAGTCCCCACAGGTAATGGCTTTGTGTCAGTGACCTTGTCAGCAGCAGTTACTGCATGTCCTGCCTTACAGTTTCCTTGTCTCACAAAACTGCTTCCGACGACGAACCCAGGGATCCTCAGCGTCGTCCAACGGTTCCTCCTGCAGCTCTGCCCAGCTGGCACAGACAGTCTCCCGTGCAGTCGCACACTGCTGGCTTGGAGGCAGCCCCTCTCGTTGGTGTTGTGGGCGTTCAGCAGATTGCTTCCTTCTCCTTGAT
>NW_011183300.1:0-503 GCF_000146605.3 Meleagris gallopavo
CTCTTCTTTGGGCATCACACGTGGTCAGAAGGGTGCATTTGGATCCAGGAAACTCCAACGAAGCACCAACGGGCAACACTGAAATAAAAGCTAATTTGGAGGAAAAGGTGACGAGGGAGGGAGAAAATGAAGACGAAGCAGGAAACAGGGATTGGGACGCGAGGAAATGGGGACAAGGGAAGAAATGTCAGGACAACAGGCCTTGAAAGCTGAATGAGTGCGGGTCCAGTGTGCCCCTGTACAATTAATGGATATACCGATGTTATGCTTTATCAGGAAGCCAAGCTATAACGTTATTACACCAAAGCAGGAAACAGAAAGGATAGATAGACTGAGCCGTGACCTGGGCTCGCAAGCACAACTCCAATAGAGTGGATCTCCAGAAGATATCCTTCCCCACTGGCAGTCAGTTCTTAAATGGATCTAGGAGAGATGGAGCCAGGCTCCGCCCCTTCCTGCAGCAGAGGTCAATTGCCTTCACCTGTGCTCCCATGCTGATTCTT
>NW_011183301.1:0-387 GCF_000146605.3 Meleagris gallopavo
GAAGAAATGACAACCAAAGAAAAAATTTGCAAGTGGGTCAACATCCTCATCTTCAAAAAAAATTAAAAAAAATAGACTGAAGCAACTGAACTGTTAAAAACAAAGGTCAGTATAAAATAAGTTTACTCATGGTTCCCCTTCCTGTATAATCCCTAACGAACTACGTACATAAAACTATTTCAACTGCTTATTAGCAGCTCTCACCCCTCACTGCCCCCCAAGTATAAGAAAGATAAACACTTATTATTTTAGACTATCTTTTGAGAGAGACCTGAAGGGACTTCTTTTTGGTCACAGATAAGGCATTATAAAAGTAGTGCAGAATAAGTCTTGATTTCTTTTGGCATCCTTCATGTAGATGGAAAAAAAAAAAAAGAGAGAAATTTT
>NW_011183302.1:0-482 GCF_000146605.3 Meleagris gallopavo
TAATTATAGGCCTGTCAGCCTCACCTCTGTCCCTGGAAAGGTGATGGAACAGCTTGTGCTGGATGCCATCTCCAGACAACTGGAAGAAAAGGAGGTTATCAGGAGTAGTCAGCATGGGTTCACCAAGGGGAGGTCGTGCTCGACCAACTTGGTGGCCTTCTATGATGCTGTCACATGCTGGGTGGATGGGGGAAGAGCGGTAGATGTAATCTATCTTGATTTTAGAAAGGCATTTGATACTGTCTCCCACGACATCCTCATAACAAAGCTGAGGAAGTGTGAGATAGATGAGTGGACAGTGAGGTGGGTTGAGAACTGGCTGACTGGCAGAGCGCAGAGGGTCATCGTTGGTGGTGCAGAGTTTGGCTGGAGACCTGTAACCAGTGGTGTCCCCCAGGGGTCTGTGCTGGGTCCGGTCTTGTTCCACATCTTCATCAGTGACCTTGATGAGGGGATAGTGGCCACCCTCAGCAAGTCTGCTG
>NW_011183303.1:0-466 GCF_000146605.3 Meleagris gallopavo
TTCTGGTCCTGTGGAAAGTGAAAGTGTTGTTTCTGCATTGAACATTGAAAAGGGCACTTGATCTGAAGAATTAAGCTGTCACATACCCTTGGAAATTGCCCATGTGGAAAGGAAGAACACCTTATACATATTAGTAACATCTTTTAGAAACATAGTTCCCAATTTACCTCACAAATTCTTTCTCACAAAGCTGCAATAGATTCGAAATGTTTTAAACAAGGTGGGCATAGTGCTCTGAGCTAGGAAACATGCTGTAAGGTTGTTCATTCGAGCGGCAGAAGCGAAATACATGTAACAAACTGGCAAGGACTCAGGGCCTTGACACAAAGCAGAGCTGTCCCACTCTGTGGGAATGTGAGGATGCCACGTGCAGGCTTCAGGATGCTCCCCTCCATCCTCCTTCCGAGCTCATCTCTAAGCAAGGACAGACGGATGGCCAGAACAATGACCAGTGTAGAAGGGGCAC
>NW_011183304.1:0-452 GCF_000146605.3 Meleagris gallopavo
GTCAGGTGGGGTCCCTGGTGAGTGGAAGAAAGGCAATATCACACCCATTTTTACAAAGGGTAAAAAGACCCCGGGAACTACTGGCCTGTCTGTTTCACCTCTGTGCCGGGGAAGATCATAGAGCAGATCCTCCTGGAAGCAGTGCTGAGGCACACGGAAGGCAAGGAGCCGATACAGGAGAACCCGCATGGCTTCACCAAGGGCAAATCCTGCTTGACCAACCTGGTGGCCTTCTGTGATGGTGTCACTACCTCAGTGGACAAGGGGAGAGCCACTGGTGTCATCTCTCTGGATTAAAGTAAGGCCTTTGACAAGGCAGCATCCTTCTCTACAAGCTGGAAAGAGACGTGTTTGATGGGTGGGCTGTTTGACGGATGAAGGACTGGCTGCAGGATTGTCATGGTTTCATGTATTTTTCATTATCTAGTATTCCACATCATAACATCATGTAA
>NW_011183305.1:0-432 GCF_000146605.3 Meleagris gallopavo
CTCTCGCTCTCGGTACCTGAGCAAGGTCTCAGCACCACAATTTGAGCAAAGGACCCCTTGTCAGAAGCCGGATCCATTTTTGGCCCAAAGTTCGTTCAGCGGCACCCATCCGAGACAAAGCTGCTGAACAAGCTGCTGAGGTTAATGGTTACCGTGAGCACAGCAGAAGGAGAATCACACGTGGGTGGGCAACCAGGAGAAACCCTTTTGGCTGTTGCTTCCCGTGGGCATTCAAGCTGACTTACGGAGGTCGTCTCGGGGCAGAAGACCACCATGCAGTCGATGTGCACACCTAGCAGCCCAGCATGAGACCGTGGCGTCATCAGCTGCTGATTCCCAATGGGAAGGGCATCTACTGTGGCCATGCTGTGGCCCCAGTGAACAAAACAGAAGTACCCCTGGCAACTACTGTCAGCCCTGAAGCAAACAGAA
>NW_011183306.1:0-387 GCF_000146605.3 Meleagris gallopavo
AGCACTCCCCAGGTTCACATGCTGCCCCTACTCTTCCCAGCCCTTAAATGGGATCAGGGAGGGGTGGAGCCTGGCTCTGCCCCACTCCACAGCCAAACTGCCCCCAGCTGTGCTCGCAGGGCTGCACCCCGCCCCAGGTGCGGGTTCCACAAAAACAGGAGGGCAAGAGAATGCCCAGGCAAAGGCAAGGGCCAAGAGAACATGGAAGGAAATGCCAAGGATGACGGCCCAGACAATACGGCAGGGAACGCCAAAACTGAATGCCGACATGAATGTGGCAACACAAAGCCAAGGGGTCATTAGGCCAAGAGAATGGGGCAAGGAACACAAAAATCGGAGGACAAGAGAATGTAATAGTGAAAACAGTGCAAGACCAGAGACAAGAAG
>NW_011183307.1:0-466 GCF_000146605.3 Meleagris gallopavo
GCTTGGAGTTCACGCTCCAGGTCTTCCAGACGAGGTTGAAGACCTTTGGCCTCTGGGATGGCAGAACGGAGCGGACTGGAACTATTGCTGAGATTCCTGTTTGCTTGGGCAAGAATCTCTCTCGTTGCCTCTCCCAGCTCCACCCTCCCTTCATCTCCAGCTGGAACTCCCTCCCAGTCGGTGTCAGGATGAGTTCGCTCTGCCGCTCTCTCTCCTCTCTTGCACACACTGTGAAAAGGAGTTTACAGAAAGCACTACTCACTGACAGGAAATAAGGGCAAGCAAACTTAGAAGACCTTGCCACACAAATCCTGACAGTGTACTGCCAGCAGCTGATTTGGCTGCCCAGGACCCCAGCACCACAAGTGCTTCATTGCCAAACGCAGCAATGAAGTGTCTGGAGGAAAAAGACAACTCACAGACATTCCTTCCACGTCCATGACGCAGCAACGCAGGCCAGCACCAG
>NW_011183308.1:0-332 GCF_000146605.3 Meleagris gallopavo
GATGAGGCCTTCCGTAAGCAACTGGATGTAGCGTCACGTTCCCAGGCACTGGTGCTTATGGGGGACTTCAATTATCCAGATATTTGCTGGATGACCAACATGGCCAGGCACGCACGGGTCCAGGACGGTTCTTGCAGTGCGTTGAAGACAACTTTCTGATGCAGGTGGTGGAGGAACTGACGTGGGGAGGGGTGTTACTGGACCTTATTTTCACCAACAGGGATGGACTTGTTAAGGAAGTAAAGGTAGGGGGCAGTTTGGGTTGTAGTGATCATGAGATGGTGGAGTTCAGATCCTGAGTGGAAGAAGCAAAGCAATAAGTAGGATTGCTA
>NW_011183309.1:0-301 GCF_000146605.3 Meleagris gallopavo
GGGGATCCTGGTGGACAAAGAGCTGGACATAAGCCAGTAGTGTGCACTTGCAGCCCAGAAGGCCAACTAGATCCTGGGCTGCATTCAAAGAGGAGCGACCAGCAGGGAGAGGGAGGTGATTGTCCCCCCTCGACTCGGCTCTGGTGCGGCCCCATTGTGCAGCACTGCGTCCAGGCCTGGGGCTCCAGCACAGGAATGATGTGGAGCTTTTGGAGCAGGTCCAGAGAAGGGCCAACAAAAGATGATCAGAGGGCTGGAGCACCTCTCTTAGAAAGAAATGTTGAGGGAACTGGGATTGTTC
>NW_011183310.1:0-496 GCF_000146605.3 Meleagris gallopavo
TGCCAGGAAACATGTGGAGACCCAGACAGAGGTCCCCTGCACACGTAAGAGGAAGGCTGTAGCCAAGAAGAGTGTGGTGACCCAGACTGAGGTCTCAAAACAGCACGCTAGCATTCAGGCTGCTGGCTGCAATGAGTGCCAGAGTCTGGCCCTTGAAGTGCCAGGCAATGGAGGCAACGCCTGTGTAAGGTGCGACCAGGTAAATGAACCTTCTCAGTCTGGTGGCCTGCCTGAGGGAAGAGGTGGAGAGGCTGAGGACCATCAAGGACTGTGAAAAGGAAATTGATTGGTGGTGCCAGGCCCTATTGGCCCCGAGGTCCCAGCATGCAACTGTGGCTCCCTATGGGGCATGTGGCCTCCAGTCGCCTTGCAAACGGGTGACAGAGAGGAATCGGCAGACAGACTGTGCTCCAGATACAGTGAGCCCCCAGTCTGCTCCTTCCCCTCACAATACTTACGAAGAACTAGGGGGTGTGGGACTGGGACAAAACTCTCT
>NW_011183311.1:0-450 GCF_000146605.3 Meleagris gallopavo
GCACATAACGCTTACCATTACGAGATCGTGGCAAGGTGATATAATCAACCTGCCATGCCTCCCCATATTTGTACTTTTGCCATCGCCCTTCCTCCCAGAGAGGTTTCATTCTCTTGGCTTGTTTAATTGTGGCACACGTGTCACAGTCGTGAATGATTTGCGCAATAGCATCCATAGTTAAATCCACCCCTCGGTCTCTAGCCCACTTATATGTCGCATCTCTCCCTTGATGGCCTGAGGTCTCATGGGCCCATCGGGCTAGAAATAATTCACCCTTGCTCTGCCAGTCCAGATCTATTTGGGCCACCTCAATTCTGGCAGCTCTGTCTACCTGATGGTTATTTTGCTGCTCTTCAGTAGCCCTATTCTTGGGCACATGGGCATCTACGTGACGCACCTTTATAACCATATTCTTTATTCGGGCAGCAATATCTTTCCACAGGTCAGCAG
>NW_011183312.1:0-383 GCF_000146605.3 Meleagris gallopavo
GGGGGGAAGAAAAAGGAAAGGAAGAATTTTTTCCACTGACAGTTACAGACATTATTTTGTGGAGAATAATCAGTGTCTTTGATTTTTCATAGATCTTAACAGAAGGCAGTGAAAAAGCAAGATGTAGGCAACCAGGAAACCAATATTTTTTCTTTTGTTTTCTCTTCCGAAGAGCCTAAATTTTCCTCCTCTAATGTACTCATCAGGTAGTTAAATATAAAAGTGTACAACAATAAGGATCTATTTTATGCATAATTCAGAAAATTAAAAAAAAAAAAGTAAGAAGGCTTATATCTTCAGAGAATATTAAGTTCAACAAAATAATTTGACAATCTCTAATCAAAAGCCAAGGAAATTATACTATTTTATTTATTATTTATTTA
>NW_011183313.1:0-354 GCF_000146605.3 Meleagris gallopavo
ATGAAGGCAGACACGGTCGTATTCACAGCTAGGCCTAGTGGCATTCTGCATGGACCCAAGGCGAAGTGCAAACCGCTCCTCTCCGACGTGCGGACACGAGACCGCTCGCGCGTCGGAGAAAGCAGCAGGCACAAGTCGCCCGTTCTCGGCAAGTGAGAAACTCGAGAGCGCTGCTGACGGCTGAAAGCGGCACTCGGGGAGAAGCGCGATTTCTCGAACCAGCGGTCGGCAAACTTCTCCGGAGCGGTTCAGCGCGAGTGCCGCTTTCTACGCATGAGAGCGAAGCAGTGCAATTCCGATGCCGAGAACGTGCGAATTCAGCCTCCTGCACTACCTCCGTAGGGAGGTTTTTTC
>NW_011183314.1:0-456 GCF_000146605.3 Meleagris gallopavo
AGAAGAGGAGCTCAAAATAACCATGGGGTCAGAGGTGTGTTTATGGCAAAGGACGCAGTCATAATGAAGAGCAGCTGACTGTATCAAAACAGGCAAACAAAATCCCTAGAAAATGGGGGCAGGGAACTGAGAGAGCTTCGATGAAACATTATAGCTTCTCCTGCGTGCAAAACACCATAATGACAGTGATGGTTTTCTTCTTGTCAAGGTTGGGTTTGCGCATTTCTCAGCAACTGGATGCCATATTCTAATCTAAGCCCAGAAGTCTGCTGTCCCCTCAATAGTTAAAGCGTAGTTCAAAGGAGTTGGAGAAGGCCTGCATTTGATCAAGGTGTCAGATCAAGATAAAGCTAATGCAGGAAGACACTCACCTGCTCCATCTGCCATGTCGGATCCGGATTTGGAGCAGAAGAGGATGTCTGTGTGGTTGATGATAAATTCCACCACACGCCGACT
>NW_011183315.1:0-488 GCF_000146605.3 Meleagris gallopavo
GCTGCCATTCAGCGAGATCTGGACAGGCTGGAGAGCTGGGCAGTAAGAAACCGGATGAGGTTCAACAAAAGCAAGTGTAGGGTCTTACACCTAGGGAGGAATAATTGCATGCACCAATACAGGCTGGGGGATGAGCTGCTGGAGAGGAGCTCTGCAGAGAGGGACCTGGGCGTCCTGGTGGACAACAGGTTGGCCATGAGCCAGCAGTGTGCCCTTGTGGCCAAAAAGGCCAATGGCATTCTGGGGTGCATTAAAAAGAGCGTGTCCAGCAGGTCGAGGGAGGTGATCCTCCCCCTCTACTCTGCCCTGGTAAGGCCTCATCTGGAGTACTGTGTCCAGTTCTGGGCTCCCCAGTACAAAAAAGACAGGGATCTCTTGGAAAGAGTCCAGTAGAGGGCCACAAAGATGGTGAAAGGGCCTGGAGCATCTCCCCTATGAAGAAAGGCTGAGTGAACTGGGTCTGTTAGCCTTGAGAAAAAGACAACTGA
>NW_011183316.1:0-400 GCF_000146605.3 Meleagris gallopavo
GGGAGTTATATCTCCTCGCTGACCGCAAAGCCCCCTGGGGAAACGTAGCTGCTCTTCTCCGTCTGGACAGGCACCCGGAACTTGAGCATCAGCAGTCAAACCCCCAGTGCATTGCATGATGTTATGATGTGGAATACCGATAATGAAAAAATCATGAAACCATGACATTCCACCCCTTATTCCACATCACTACATCATGCTTAATATATACAAACAAAATATAAACACACGCACTAGGAATTACTGACTGCACTCCCTCAACATCAAGTTCCCTTGCGGTACACATTGAACATCCCCGTTTTCCTTCATCACCCACCAAGTGGACCCAGGTCCCTGGGCAAAAACAGTTCCACGAAGAGGTTTGTCCTTCTCAGAGGCTGGAATAACCCAAACTGCCTTT
>NW_011183317.1:0-427 GCF_000146605.3 Meleagris gallopavo
ATCACTGTATCCTCTCTGCACTCAGATCTCAGTTTTCCCCTTCCAGCATTTCCCTGAGTTCTGAAGAATGTGTGTAGGTGGGAATGAATGTCACCATCCAGTGCTGGAACCAGGAATATCGGTGCACCATCTTCCTGCACAAGGATGGGCACTCAGTACCTATCCAGCATCATGTCACCGATGGTGGTGGCACGGCCACCTTTACCATCTTTGGGGTGATCCCAGCTGACTCCGACGCCTACAGGTGCTCCTACCAGCCCAGAAGCTCCTACCTTCTGACCTCCCCCCCTGCGGACAACGTGACACTGGAAGTGAATTCCGAACCTGCACCCCCAGGTGGGTCTGAGCCCCCATTTCCGTGTCCCTGGTGTCTCTCGTTGCTGGCAGTGTCTCTGCATCCCATCCTCGTGGAGGTGATGGCCGGGGA
>NW_011183318.1:0-464 GCF_000146605.3 Meleagris gallopavo
TAACGCTGAGCGCCATGCCTCCACCTGGCCCTTCTGGCTTGGCTTTTCTGCACTCCCCAAATGGGTCCCGTACAGGGTCAACAAGTCTGTTGTTCCAGAGGGCCCAAATCAGCAGTGCCCGTGCACTGAGGAAAAGACCTTCAGCTTGCGCGACATCCTGCGTCACCTTTGGGACTTCCTTAAGCAGATAACCTGTTTCCTTAAAGATCACATCATAGACTACCGTGTTTTCCGTCTGCTTTGGGTTATCATCAGACTCTGGAAAATACTGAGACAACGTCAGCGATAGGTAAGCAATTGAGATTTAATATGCATGCAGAGAACCGCAAAGGTCTGGTCTGTGAAGGCTTCTAAGGAAAAAAGACCTCCAGAGGTCCATCAGCTCTCCCCAGAGACTTGCCTGGTCATGGGGCTGACACCCAGCTGGAGACCCCTGTGCCAAACAGGGCATGCCAGAAGCCCCA
>NW_011183319.1:0-389 GCF_000146605.3 Meleagris gallopavo
CAGAGAAAATGGAACAAGATGGGATTTAGGCTATGGAACACAGGAATGCATTCTGAAGATGAGTCACTTCTAGTTTTATTTATTTTATTTTTTCTGCTTTCAGTGTTTCCCAGTGAATACAGAAAGAAGATTTAGGAAAATTTTATCCAGGAGAAAAGAAATATAGCTTGCTGTTGTGAAGAACGCTTCCTAGGCTGTTCACTGATTAAGGCAGCACTGCTCTAAACCAAAAACATATACAGATAACTGTGCTTTTACCTCCTCTCAGGAGGGATCTCAGTTGCTGTCAGTCCGTATGTATTTGTTGGTGTTCTGGGCTTCTCCACTGGGGTGACTGTTGTGACTGGCTCTCTGAAAGAAAGTATCCAAACCAAAGCAGGTGTGGTTTT
>NW_011183320.1:0-507 GCF_000146605.3 Meleagris gallopavo
ATCATCCTGGAAGTGACTCTCAAGCACACATTCCAGTGCGTCACCACCCTGGGCGTGAAAAGCTGCCTCCTAATAACCAACCTAAACCTCCCCTGTCTCACTTCAAAAACCATTTCCCCTTGTCCTATCGCTATCCACCCTCCTCAACAGCCGTTGCCCCCTCCTGCTTATGCGCCCCCTTTGAGTCTTGGAAGGCTGTCATGAGCTATCTCCAGAGCTTTCTCTTCTCCCACAGAAACAATCCCAGTTCCGTCAACATTTCTTTCTAAGAGAGGTGCCCCAGCCCTCTGATCATCTTCGTGGCCCTTCTCTGGACCTGCTCCAAAAGCTCCACATCATTCCCGTGCTGGAGCCCCCAGGCCCTGGACGCAGTGCTGCACATGGGGGGCCCGCACACCCAGAGCCGAGTAGAGGTGGACAATCACCTCCCTCTCCCTGCTGGTCGCTCCTCTTTGAATGCAGCCCCAGGATACCAGTTGGCCTTCTGGGCTGCAAGTGCACACTACT
>NW_011183321.1:0-471 GCF_000146605.3 Meleagris gallopavo
AGTTTGGGAGACAAGTTATACATATGCAAGAAGAGGAGGGGATAATTACAATCGGTTCCAAGCAACGAGGCGTAGATTATTCTGATATTACGATTAGAATTGGAGGGCATATCACAGCCGTTTCCAAGAAGTTATCATCCTATCGCCCACCCCAACTGCTGAGTTACTGAGACGTGCAGCTTGTAGTGGAATTCCTAAGTCACAGGCTGAACCAACACGTGAGCACGAGTGCCTGGTGCGAGAGAGAGACAAGGCTGCATTCCTCGGCTCGCCCCCCTCGACATCCCTCCCTGCAGCCTCTGTTTTGCCTTTGTTCGTTCTGCACCCTCTTGCCTAGTTCATAATTAAGTGAAATGCCGTTCTGAAACGATTCTAAAGAAACGTGTTTCCACACCACTCGTCATCCTCAGCACCACACCTCAACGTTTCCCAAACACCTCCAGGGAATCTGACTCCAGTCCCTCCCTGGCC
>NW_011183322.1:0-323 GCF_000146605.3 Meleagris gallopavo
TCGGCTACTACCCCTCCGGCACCTACAGCAGCCGGGGGTGAGTGGGGGGGTCCCGGGGTCGGGGGTTGCCCATCCCCATGTGGTCGTGCTGATGTCCCCCCGTGTCCCCGCAGCGACCAGCCGGACCGGGCCCTCAGTGCCAGCCCTGTGCACGAGGAGGAGGAGGAGGAGGAGAAGGGGAAGGATCAGCCCAGCAGACCCCCCGCCCGCCGTGGCCGCCGCCGCCGCCGCAACCCTGAGCTGGATGAGTCCCAGTATGAGACCGACTACACCACGGCTGTGGAGTCTGGTGATGAGCGGGACCAGGAGCAGTGGGCCAGGTG
>NW_011183323.1:0-590 GCF_000146605.3 Meleagris gallopavo
CTCAGATATTTATAAACCTGGATCAGGTCCCCTCTCAGTCGTCTTTTCTCAAGGCTAAACAGACCCAGTTCACTTAGCCTTTCTACATAGGGGAGATGCTCCAGGCCCTTCACCATCTTTGTGGCCCTCCGTTGGACTCTTTCCAAGAGATCCCTGTCTTTTTTGTACTGGGGAGCCCAGAACTGGACACAGTACTCCAGTTGAGGCCTTACCAGGGCAGAGTAGAGGGGGAGGATCACCTCCCTCCACCTGCTTTTCATGCTCTTTTTAATGCACCCCAGAATGCCATTGGCCTTTTTGGCCACGAGGGCACACTGCTGGCTCATGGCCAACCTGTCGTCCACCAGGACGCCCAGGTCCCTCTCTGCAGAGCTCCTCTCCAGCAGCTCATCCCCCAGCCTGTATTGGTGCATGCAATTCTTCCTCCCTAGGTGTAAGACCCTACACTTGCTTTGTTGAACCTCATCCGGTTCTTACTGCCCAGCTCTCCAGCCTGTCCAGGTCTCGCTGAATGGCAGCACAGCCTTCAGGCGTGTCAGCCAATCCTCCCAACTTCGTATCATCAGCAAACTTGCTGAGGGTGGCCACTA
>NW_011183324.1:0-430 GCF_000146605.3 Meleagris gallopavo
GCAGTCACCGAGCCACTCTCAAAGGCTCAATTCAGAAGTCGAGGCAGTCAGGTCAAGTCCCTGCTGAGGAGAAAAAAGGTGACGGCACACCTCTTAGGAAGGATAGAAAGTGTGACGCGGGGAACTACCAGCATGTCAGTCTCACCTCTGTGCTGGACACGGATCATGGAGCAGATCATCCTGGAAGTGACTCTCAAGCACACATTCCAGTGCGTCACCACCCTGCGCGTGAAAAGCTGCCTCCTAAGAACCAACCTAAACCTCCCCTGTCTCACTTGAAAACCATTTCCCCTTCTTGTCCTATCGCTATCCACCCTCCTAAACAGCCGTTGCCCCCTCCTGCTTATGCGCTCCCTTCGAGTCTTGGAAGGCTGTCATGAGCTATCTCCAGAGCTTTCTCTTCTCCCACAGAAACAATCCCAGTTCCCTC
>NW_011183325.1:0-438 GCF_000146605.3 Meleagris gallopavo
CGCGGCTCAGGAAGATCTGAGGAGGCCCAAATTATTTGGGGCCTGGCTAATGCTTACCGGGCCTTATTCAATACTATCCTGGAGAGGGAGAGAGTTTGTGAAATTGAAAAGGAGGGTCTCAGGGAAACAGTGCAAAATGAGCGAGAGAGTCTCCTGGTCGAGAGAAACAGCCTCCAAACTGAGAGAGATGCCCTCCGAATTGAGAGAGACTCCCTGCAATCCAAAACTCAACAGTCTTCAATCTCAACAAGACACCCTCCAATCTGAGCTAGATACTCTCATCATCGAACGAGACAGGCTCCAAGCTGAACTGGAGGATGAGAGCATTGGAACTGACCAACCTGATCAACTACAGGAAGCAACCACAATTGATGTCAGTTGCCCCTGTAAGAGGACGGAAAATGAAACGAATCTCGACTCAATTAGAAGAGAAGAAAG
>NW_011183326.1:0-420 GCF_000146605.3 Meleagris gallopavo
GTTCAACAAAAGCAAGTGTAGGGTCTTACACCTAGGGAGGAATAATTGCATGCACCAATACAGGCTGGGGGATGAGCTGCTGCAAAAGAGCTCTGCATAGATGGACCTGGGCATCCTGGTGGACGACAGGTTGGCCATGAGCCAGCAGTGTGCCCTCGTGGCCAAAAAGGCCAATGGCATTCTGGGGTGCGTGAAGAAGAGTGTGTCCAGCAGGTCGAGGGAGGTGATCCTCCCCCTCTACTGTGCCCTGGTAAGGCCTCATCTGGAGTACTGTGTCCAGTTCTGGGCTCCCCAGTACAAAAAGCAGGGATCTCTTGGAAAGAGTCCAGCGGAGGGCCACAAAGGATGGGTGAAGGGCCTGGGAACATCTCCCCTATGAAGAAAGGCTGGGGTGAACTGGGTCTGTTTAGCCTTGAGAAA
>NW_011183327.1:0-456 GCF_000146605.3 Meleagris gallopavo
AGTCCCTGCTGAGGAGAAAAAAGGTGACAGCACACCTCTTAGGAAGGATAGAAAGAGTGACGCGGGGAACTACCAGCATGTCAGTCTCACCTCTGTGCTGGTCACGGATCATGGAGCAGATCATCCTGCAAGTGACTCTCAAGCACACATTCCAGTGCGTCACCACCCTGTGCGTGAAAAGCTGCCTCCTAAGAACCAACCTAAACCTCCCCTGTCTCACTTGAAAACCATTTCCCCTTGGCCTATCGCTATCCACCCTCCTAACCAGCCGTTGCCCCCTCCTGCCTATGCGCTCCCTTCGAGTCTTGGAAGGCTGTCATGAGCTATCTCCAGAGCTTTCTCTTCTCCCACACAAACAATCCCAGTTCCCCTCAACATTTCTTTCTAAGAGAGGGGCTCCAGCCCTCTGATCATCTTCGTGGCCCTTCTCTGGACCTGCTCCAAAGCTCCACATCA
>NW_011183328.1:0-476 GCF_000146605.3 Meleagris gallopavo
AACACGGGGCGACACGGGCTGCTAAAGCATGTGGGGGGACAAAACATGGCACGTACCTGGCAAGAGATCAGAACAACGTAGACAAATCCCTTGAATCTGCAGCCGTTCCTTGTCACTTTGCTCTGATCTTCCACGAGCAAAAGCTGCACCAGGCCAGCAGGCAGAGGGGGGAGAGGAGAGGAGAGAGAAAGAGCCGGTCAATGAGCTTGCACAATTTAGCAATGGCGACGAGGGAAAATCCATGGGACAAATGCCACCTTTAGGGATTGTTTTGGAATGCATGGACTGGGTGAAAATTCTTCTGATGGACAAGAGTGAGCAATACGATACTATGAGCTCCGCCAGCCAGCACTTCTCAAGCCCTCACTGCCCACCGTCTCTCCCACACTGTCTCAGCCTTACCTACAAGATGCTGCACAGAAGATGACGAAAAACAAGGTACTCAGTTGGTGCACAAGTGCAACAAGCGAGCTACT
>NW_011183329.1:0-472 GCF_000146605.3 Meleagris gallopavo
TATTTTCTCATAGATTTTTTTAGTTCTTGTCTGAAAGAAAATATGCTCTACATTTGAGCTAAACCACAGTAAAATGATTCTGCCTAACTCTGAGAAACCAAATCATTTCTTTTCATATTTTATAATAACATATGGCATGTCAATTTAAACAAAAAAAGAAACAACAACAAACACAGCATTTGCTGACTGCAGTAAAAGGTTGATATTAAAATAATGTGTTGCTCTTAAGAGCAGATAATTGAGCACATTGAAGTGTAGGTAATATCTGCTACTGCAAATCCAATAAAAAAAAAAACCCTAATGTTTCCTTAACAAAGGCTTTTCCTGCAGATAATATTTGGTAGACGGAATTTTATAATTTCTCAGTGTGACTGTTCAGCAGAAATCCCTCTATTTTGTATGTTTATTAAAAAAAAAAAAAAAAGTAAAAGTAGATAATATATCGTCCTAAGCAGATGAATGATAGAATGAT
>NW_011183330.1:0-418 GCF_000146605.3 Meleagris gallopavo
TTAACTTTTTCGTTATTTTATTTATTTTCATTTATTTCTTTATCATTTTCGTTTATGCGTCCACGTGTTTGTCTGTTTGTTTATAATTTCGTTATTTGTTCATTTCAATTTTTTTATTTTTTATTTATTTACGTGCCCGCGTATTTGTCTCTTTGTTTTTTAAATGTTGTTTTTATTGTTACTTATTGTTGTTATTTATTTATTTATTTGCTTGCTTATTTATCGGCTCGCTCGCTCGCTCGCTCGCTCATTTATTTATTTATTTATTCATTCATTCATTCATTCATTCATTCATTCATTCATTCATTCATTCATTCCTCGTGTTTTATTTCTTATCGATTTTTTCCCCTTTTTAATTTTCGTTTTATCTATCTTTAGGTGTTCCGTCCCCGTCCCGCCCCGCCCCGTCCCGTCCCGT
>NW_011183331.1:0-496 GCF_000146605.3 Meleagris gallopavo
CGCTTGCCGAGAACGGGCCACTTCAGCCGGCTGCTTTTCTCCGACGAGTGAGCGGGCTCCTGTGCGCACTTCGGAAAGGAGCGGTTTGCACTTCGCCTTGGCTACATGCAGAATGCACTACGCCTACCTCCGAATACTATGTCCCTGCCTTTATTTCGAGCCACAATTCATGCTAGTCAGGATTTCCACTGCTACACATCTGCATTCAGAGAGGAAAAGAGTGGAAGGGAAAACAAGCTCTAATAAGGCATTTGCAAGTTCGAGGAGCGACAGCTGTAGTGCTCTCAGGGAGAGCGTTTCAGAAAGTGGGGAGAGATCCTTTCAGGACTGCGGAGAAAAAACCCCCCATCGCAGGTAGTGCAGGAGGCTGAATTCGCACTTGTCGGCATCGGAATCGCACTCCTTCGCTCTCACGCGTAGAAAGCGGCATTCGCGCTGAACCGCTCCGGAGCCTTTGCCGGAGCTGGCCGAGAAATCGCGTACATCCCCGAAGCCG
>NW_011183332.1:0-307 GCF_000146605.3 Meleagris gallopavo
GGGGCGGCGAGAGGCGGGGGAGGGGGGCGCGGGGGGGCAAGAAAAGCACAGCAAAGACATTCCATAGATTGTACCTTTGATAGCTCTTTATAAAAGCGTGGGGGGGGGGAGAAAAAGATTAAATAAAAGATGAAATCATTAAAAAATGCATTTTGTTCTTCTTGGGGGGGGGAGGGGGGGAAATAGGGGGGTCGCCCCCCATATCAGTGCCTCATTGGGGGCGGGGGTCGCTTTGCAAAAACCCCGTTGTAAAGCAATGGGAAAACGCCATTGTAAAGCAGTGGCCAAAAGCCCACGTGGAGCAAAA
>NW_011183333.1:0-424 GCF_000146605.3 Meleagris gallopavo
TACAGAAAAAATAAAAATAAAAAAAGACAAAACAAAACAAGGAATGAAAACGAAGCAAAGCCAAGCGAGGATGAGAAATACAAGAGGAATGCCAATGAATTCAATACACTAGCATGGCAAAGCAAAGAATCCTAGCAAAGTAAAGAGAGAACAAAGCTCACCAGTGCTTAACAATGGAAAGAAAGAACCAAAATTTAACAGCAGTGCAAGGCCACAATACCGAACAATAACCAAAGAGCAAACCAAAGCCAGGAAAAACCAGGAAAAGAAAAGAAAGAGTAATGTAAAAAAAAGCCAAGGAGAGCAAAGCAAAAATCACTTGAAAATCCTCACAAAACAGAGGGGAATACGCTCAGGAAAGGAAAAAAGCAGTTCCAAGAATAGAAACAAAAGGGAAAATAAAAACAAACCCCTGGAAAAAAAA
>NW_011183334.1:0-455 GCF_000146605.3 Meleagris gallopavo
GCGCCGGCACACAAAGCCCACAGCCGGAGCCCCCCGCCCCATCCGAGCTGTGTTTCTGTAGGTCCGACCCAAAACCCAGCGCCCCGCGGTGGGGCGGGCCGTCCGCCCCCTCCTCGTCTGCGGGGACGAAGCTGCGGCCGTCGAAGTTTTGGGGGTGGAAAAAGAACTTTTATTTTATTTTATTTTATTTTATTTTATTTTATTTATTTATTTATTGAGGGGTGGTGAAAAAAAAAAAAGCCTTATTGGGGGAGTTTTTGTGTGCAGGGCCGGCGAGGCTCATTGGAACGGGGTGGGTGCTGAGGGGGGGGGAGGTGGGGGTGGGGGGGTCAGGGACCCCCTCTGCTGTCCCCACACGGGATGGACGCCCACAGCAGCAGGCCTGCAGCTCCCAGCACGCATCCCATCCTAATGGTTTTTTCCAGCCTTTTATTCTGCTTATCCCTTTTTTACAT
>NW_011183335.1:0-402 GCF_000146605.3 Meleagris gallopavo
ATTTTCCAGCCCTTCTGAATGGCTGTAACCAGAGAAAACGTGTTCTTGTTGAAATTCCATCCCACAATTCAGTGAGGATGATGAAATGTCATTCTTGCCCTGGAAAATTGCTGCCGAGCTCCCCCCTTCATGTCAGACCTTAAAAAGGAAGCAGAGCGCAGACTTCGTAGAGTGCAACTTGTGCCTCACTGCTCCGTGCATTGCTTGGTGTGCCAAACCCAGCAGGTGTTTCAGCAGACCGTGCTGAAGTCACGGCAGAGAGCTCAGCTGGGGACATGGACGGTCAGCACACTTGTGTGGGAAAAGGGGACCTGGGGGCACTTGCTGACGGAAGCCATGGCAGTCAGACACAAGCTGCAGCTAGTGATGAGCAGGCAGTTCTTGCAGCCAGCTGACTTCCAA
>NW_011183336.1:0-328 GCF_000146605.3 Meleagris gallopavo
ACAAACACGAACCCAAGGATGGAACCCCTCTCCTGTAAGCAAGGAGAGCTGGGCTGTTCAGCCTCCTGGAGAAGTGAAGGCTCCAAGGGAACCTGGTAACAGCCTTTCAATACCTCAAGGAAAGAACAAGGGAAAATGGAGGTGAAATCTAAGGAAAATGTCTTGTACAGTGAGGGTGCTTAGGCAGTGGCACAGGTTGCCAGAGACATGGTGGATGTTGTCTTGGCCCTTTCAAGGTGAGCCTGGCTCAGACTCTGAGACAAACTTGATCTAGCTGTGGATGGTCAGTCATGGGGCAGTCGGATCACATCGCAAAACCTACCTGCAT
>NW_011183337.1:0-486 GCF_000146605.3 Meleagris gallopavo
AGATGATCTGATGCCTGAGAAAAAGAAATGGGCTGATATGGAAGAAGGCATCTGTTATTTAAGAGAACATGCTGTGGTGGAAATGCTACATAGCGCCGATTTCATTCCTGACGAGCCAGACCAAGAGCATGATCCCGAGAGAGTCAGGTGTACACCAAACATGTGGCGTACATTCACAAAGACCGCACCAGAAAGGTACGCCAGCACATTTGCAGCAATGTATGGCAGAGGGGAAAGAAGACCCCTTATAAGTGAATTGGTTAATAAACTTCAAGACTTTGAGTTACATTTAAGCCCTCTGCGAGCTTGTGTTTCAGCCATTACAAAAGTAGCTGAAAAGCTGGACAGAATGGAGAACAAACAGAAGATATAATAGACAAACTATCAAACCGTGCCTGAAGCTGATAAATCCGTGGAGGTAACGGATACGATCAAATGGGACCAGAATTCCCAAAACAGACCTATTGGAGGGGCTCATCAACTTGA
>NW_011183338.1:0-450 GCF_000146605.3 Meleagris gallopavo
GAAAGGGCCAGCACATCCACCATGTCTCTGGCAACCTGTGCCACTGCCTCAGCACCCTCACTGTACAAGACATTTTCCTTAGATTTCACCTCCATTTTCCCTTGTTCTTTCCTTTAGGTATTGAAAGGCTGTTACCAGGTTCCCTTGGAGCCTTCACTTCTCCAGGAGGCTGAACAGCCCAGCTCTCCTTGCTTACAGGACAGGGGTTCCATCCTTCGGGTCGTGTTTGTGGCTGTACTCTGGATGCACTCGCACAGCTCCATGTCTCCCTGCACTGAGGACTCCACATCTGGACGCAGCACTGCAGCTGAGGCCTGACCAGCGCAGAGCAGAGGGTTGGGGATCTCCTCTCTTCGCCCGCTGACTGCGCATCTTTGGATGTGTCAACGGTTTACGGCTGGTTCGGCCCGGTTCCGTGACTAGAAGGGCGGAGGGATCCGCGGATTCTCG
>NW_011183339.1:0-516 GCF_000146605.3 Meleagris gallopavo
AAAGAGGTGTTTCAGGTGTGGAAAGCTAGGACATGTAAGGAGAAACTGCCCAGACTGGGGGAGAGAAGAGAAGCTCCAAGCTGCTTTAAATTCAGAATAGGGGTGCCAGGGGTTCCTGGAAAATTGGTCCCACCAGGAGCCCTTGGTAAATATGAAAGTGGGACCTGAGAAGGAAGAAGTTGTATTTTTCATTGATACTGGGGCAGCTCGGTCATCGCTGGCTCATAAAGTGTCAGGACTCAAATTAACCGATGAGACTCTAAGAATAACAGGGGAAGAGGGAAAGGGGATGACAGTACCACGTTTTGAAAACGCTAAGTTGAGTTTAGGGAGTAAGACAATAACAGGACAATTACTGTATGTACCTGATGCGGGGACTAATTTGCTGGGGAGAGACCTTATGATGGAATTGGGAATACAAATCACAACTTGTCAGGAGGGAATTACAGTATCGATGAATGTGTTACCTGAGACAGATGAGAAGGATATAGATCCCATGGTCTGGGCAAGGGAGGG
>NW_011183340.1:0-425 GCF_000146605.3 Meleagris gallopavo
CAAACTCATCCTGCTGCTATCTACCCTTTCAAAGACTTGATTCCCCTCCTGTCTGTAGGCTCCCTTTAACTACTGGAAGGCTGCAATGAGGCCAAGAGCAGAGCAGGAGGGGACAACCACCTCCCTGTCCCTGCTGGCCACCCCTCTGTTGATGGAGATAAGGTGATACTGTGAGCTCCGCCAGCCAGCACTTCTCAACCCCCCACTGCCCACCCGTCTCTCCCACACTGTCTCAGCTTACCTACAAGATGCTGCACAAGAGGATGACAAAAACAAGGTACTCAGTTGGTGCACAAGTGCAACAAGCGAGCTACTCAGGCAGAGCTCAAGCGCTCCAATGAAGGGACGCAGCACGCACTGCTCCTGCCCTCATTCCAGCCACTTATGACATCATAGGGCCACCAGGCTGCTCCACCATGATGGAC
>NW_011183341.1:0-430 GCF_000146605.3 Meleagris gallopavo
GAGAGGGGCACTATCTCAGTAACCCCATTGTAACTTCAGAAAATAAAGGAACTCCCAACACACACTTGAGGTAGAAACAGAGTATGAGGATGTGAATGCCTGGTTAGAATGGGTAAAATATGTCCAAATTCTCAAACATAGCAATTGTTATGCTTGTGCTTCAGGGCAATCAGTTGCCCAGGTGGTCCCCTTTCCATTGAGGTGGAATAAGGATGCCTGGGAAACAGTGTGTATGATTGTACTCTACCAGGAGAAGACTGCCTGGGGAAATGAAACCTGTAAGCCTCTCTCTCTCTTTTGCTCCCCCCTCTCCACAGTGGGGACACCAGAATTCTTCTCATGTTATCTACAGCCATTGGTACCCATACAGCCTGTCCCTCACAGCAGAGTGGTAATGCTACCAAATTCCTGGGAGAATTCACTCTGTGCA
>NW_011183342.1:0-348 GCF_000146605.3 Meleagris gallopavo
GCGCTCACGCACGTCCTCTTTCCTGACTAAAGGGAAGTCTCCCATTCCCCAGACCCTCTCCCTAACCTCCAGGGTGTGGGATTCCTGCGGGAGAGCCTTTTCACTGAAGGCGGAAGTAAAGAAGGCATTCAGTATCTCTGCCTTCTCAGCATCCACCGTTATGAGAACCCCCCCCTCACTTAGTAAGGGGCATTCTCTCTAGTTTTCCTTTTGCTGTTAACATACTTGAAGAAGCCTTTTTTATTATCCTTTATCACTTTAGCTAGATTCAATTCCAGACGGGCTTTAGCCTTCCTCGTTGCATCCCTGCAGGCCCTGACTACATTCCTATATTCTTCCCAAGTGGTC
>NW_011183343.1:0-370 GCF_000146605.3 Meleagris gallopavo
CACTGAATTGCTTACAAATCTTGACTCACTCTCGTTCTCAAAGCAATGCATTACTATTTCTGGTTCATTCACTCTTCCAGTATCCGTCAGGCACAAGGTGCTGCATAACGTGTGTTAAAGTTCTAAAGTGTTTAATAACTACATACAGCTTACTTGAAGATAATTAAATCCCAATTGCCATATAAAAGCTCTAAAGGAAAATACGTCAAACTTTATTACTAGTAGTAGTTTACTGGCAATAACAAAATACATCTAAAATAAACCTCTACAAATGAAACTACATTTCTACAATTTTTAAAACATCACACACTTTGAACATAAATACTGCCACGGAAGTATTTAGGAATAATTAAAAAAAGCAGAATACATT
>NW_011183344.1:0-376 GCF_000146605.3 Meleagris gallopavo
CACACTCCTCTCCAGAGCCGGTAGGCAACCCCTGGCAGCCGAAACAGATACCAGTCTCCCCACAAATCTATGAGCAAGCAGATGATCAGGCTTTGCGTAAGGGGGTGGCGCAGGACGTCAGACACGCTGAAGGCCTCTTGCTCGGTGCGCGGGGACTGCTGCTTTGGGCCCCCTGGAACAACAGACTCGCTGACCCTGGTCGGGACCCATCTGGGGTGTGGAGAAAGGCGAATCCAGAAGGGCCAGTTGGAGGCACGGCGCTCAGCATTGATGGGCAGCCTCTCCTCAGGACGCACAAGTTTTTGATCTCCATTTCCAGGACAGGTGCTTAGTCCAATCCAGCAGAGCCAGGTTGGAGGTCTGTGTGTTGGTGTGA
>NW_011183345.1:0-463 GCF_000146605.3 Meleagris gallopavo
GATTCCTCCGGCCCATGTGCAAACCCTTGCACTTGGCTGTGCTGAACTTCATCAGACATCAGGCGGCCCACCGTTTGAGTCCTTGGAGATCCCTCTGAATGGCATCCCTTCCTTCCATTGTGTCAACAGCACCACTCAGCTTGCTGTCATCAGCAAACGTGCTGAGGGTGCACTCAATTCTGTCTCCGATGTCATTGATAAAGATGTTAAAGAGCACTGGTCCCAAGACAGTCCCCTGGGGGACACTGCTCTTTACTGGCCTTCACCTGGACATAGAACCGTCAATCACCACCCTCCGACTGCAGCCTTTCAACCAATTCCTTGTCCACTGGGTGATCCCCCCATCAAAGCCACATCTCTCCAATCTGGACATAAAGAGGTGGCTGGACCGTGTCAAAGGCCTTGCACAAACGGGGGAGCTGCAGACCTTCATGCAGAACTTCGCATGGGGCCTCACAAGGGC
>NW_011183346.1:0-470 GCF_000146605.3 Meleagris gallopavo
GATACAGTTGGCCTTCTGGGCTGCAAGTGCACACTACTGGCTTATGTCCAGCTCTTTGTCCACCAGGATCCCCGAGTCCTCCGCAGGGCTGCTCCCAAGGGCTTCTACGCCCAGTTTGTACAAGCATCTGGGTTTCCCCTTCATCAGGGACATCAACAGTGGGGTTGAGTGCACCCTAAGGACACCAAGCTGTGGGCTGCAGTG
The DNA here is from genome assembly GCF_000146605.3 of Meleagris gallopavo. Lineage (NCBI taxonomy): Eukaryota > Metazoa > Chordata > Aves > Galliformes > Phasianidae > Meleagris > Meleagris gallopavo. The sequence continues at coordinate 205 of NW_011183346.1, forward strand.
ACACAGCAGAGGGACGGGATTGCCATCCACAGAGACCTCAACAGGCTGAGCAGTGGGCACAAATCCAAGTGCAGGGTCAGTAGCTGGGATGAGGGAACACCCACCACCAAAACATGCTAGGGGATGAAAGGACTGAGCGTAGTCCTGCTCCATAAGGCCTGGGTGTACTGGTGGGTGGGAGCTGGACACAAGCCAGCAGTGGGCCCTTCAGCCCAGAAAGCCAACCGTATCCTGGGCTGCATCCAAAGATGCGCAGTCAGCGGGCG
>NW_011183347.1:0-404 GCF_000146605.3 Meleagris gallopavo
TCTTCCACTTCCTTGGAGATGACATCTAGAATAAACTACTCCACCATCTTCCCAGTGACAGAGGTGAGGCCTCCTGGCCCATAGTTTGTTGGCTTCTTCTTCCTGCCCTTTTTGAAGAGTGAACTGACACTGACTATCCTCCAGTCCTCGAGCACTTATCCTGTTCTGTGTGAGCTTTTAAAAATGCAAGAGAGTTGTTCAGCAGTCACTTCTTCCAGCTCCCTCACTGCTTGTGGGTGCATCCCATCAAGGGCCGTGGATCTGTGTGCATTGAGTTTGCCTGGCCTGTCTCTACTCAGCTCCTTCTTGCCCATCAGGACGTCTTCCTTTCTCCAGACTCATTCTCTTACCTTCAGAGTCTGGGTTTCTGCAGGGCAGTCTTATCAGTAAAGAGTGAAGCAAAA
>NW_011183348.1:0-324 GCF_000146605.3 Meleagris gallopavo
TTGTCGCCGAGAAAACCCACCACGTGCGGAAGGTCATTAATTACCCCCCGGACACGCAGGTAGAGCCGCTGTCGCGTCCCGGGAACCGCAGACTGGGGCCGGGCAGCCCCGCTCCTTCCCGAGCATCCCTCCCCGGTCCCCGCGGGATGGAGTGCGGACGGCCCCGACACCCCCCGGGGGGGTTTCCCCTTCTCCCTCCTCTCATAGCGTGCGAGCTCGGAATCACGGCGGAGGGACTCACCGTGGCCTGGGCAATGGGAGCGTTACCGAGCACCGGTGGGACTTCTCAGGGAGATTTTATAGCGGTGGGGTTGTTTTTTTTTT
>NW_011183349.1:0-435 GCF_000146605.3 Meleagris gallopavo
AAATCCAAGTGCAGGGTCAGTAGCTGGGATGAGGGAACACCCACCACCAAAACATGCTAGGGGATGAAAGGACTGAGAGTAGTCCTGCTCCATAAGGCCTGGGAGTACTGGTGGGTGGGAGCTGGACACAAGCCAGCAATGGGCCCTTCCAGCCCAGAAAGCCAACCATATCCTGGGCTGCATCCAAAGATGCGCATTCAGCGGGCGAAGGGAGGAGATCCCCATCCCTCTGCTCTGCGCTGGTCAGGCCTCAGCTGCAGTGCTGCGTCCAGATGTGGAGTCCTCAGTGCAGGGAGACATGGAGCTGTGCGAGTGCATCCAGAGTACAGCCACAAACACGAACCCAAGGATGGAACCCCTCTCCTGTAAGCAAGGAGAGCTGGGCTGTTCAGCCTCCTGGAGAAGTGAAGGCTCCAAGGGAACCTGGTAACAGCC
>NW_011183350.1:0-434 GCF_000146605.3 Meleagris gallopavo
AACTTGCCTAGAAGATGCAGTTAAATTTGCTGAAGCCTAAGGACACAGACTGCTGGACTTTCACCCAGCTGCAAGGAAGGAAGGCCACACAACTTACTCTAACTGCAAGATAAGGAAGAAAGACAGACTAAATTGAGACTCTGCAAGCATTGGCAGATCTTACAGGCCTGAAGATTGGAGAAAACAGCCCACCAAGAGACAACAAAAGGAACCAATCCAGAGCAGGAAGATCTCCAACCTCCATACTACTATTGGTCTACATGGCCGAGTGAGAGGTTGGCAACATGCACCAAAAGGGCATTTCTCTGTGCAAGGTCCTTCCTCAAGAGCAGTCACCTCGATTTGTCTGTGTAAGCTCTGTATGGCTTTCATTTTTTTCTGGTTGGGGAATCAACCACCACCCTAAGAAGCCTGTGTCAGTAGCTGGCCGCACT
>NW_011183351.1:0-533 GCF_000146605.3 Meleagris gallopavo
TGGTGTTTTTAAGGGCATTGTGTGCATCCTCGTTGTGTTTTAAATGATGTTCTGCGTCTCTTCTGATTTCATTTTGCAGCCTGATGGAGTTGAAGGATTGCCTGGGCTCCTCCAGTCAGTGGTGTGAGATGTGTCCAGCAGGTAATGAACATCATGCACCCCATGTTGGTGCGCTGCTTGTATGCAGGTAGGTTTGCGATGTGATCCGACTCCCCCATGCTGACCATCCACAGCTAGATCAAGTTGCTCAGAGTCTGAGCCAGGCTCACCTTGAAAGGGCCAGCACATCCACCATGTCTCTGGCAACCTGTGCCACTGCCTCAGCACCCTCACTGTACAAGACATTTTCCTTAGATTTCACCTCCATTTTCCCTTGTTCTTTCCTTTAGGTATTGAAAGGCTGTTAGCAGGTTCCCCTGGAGCCTTCACTTCTCCAGGAGGCTGAACAGCCCAGCTCTCCTTGCTTACAGGAGAGGGGTTCCATCCTTGGGTTCGTGTTTGTGGCTGTACTCTGGATGCACTCGCACAGCTCC
>NW_011183352.1:0-350 GCF_000146605.3 Meleagris gallopavo
GCCCTCTGGAGTCCGTTCCCCGATTTTGACTCCCAGTTTCCCCCAGCTGAACCCCCTTTACGTCCCATAAAAAGGCCCCCCACAACCTCCAGTTCTCCCTTCCCACTCCTCCCTCCACCCCCAGACCTCCTTTCCACTCACGTGGTCAGCCTTGTTCTCCTCTTTACATTCCCCCCCACAACCCCCACTCACTCCCCCCAGACTCCCTTTACACCCCTCAGAAGCTCCACGCAAGTTTCCCCCTTCCACCCTTTCCTCCATCCCCAGACCTCCTTTCCACCCCACAGAAGCCTCACTAGCTCATTTCTACCCTTCCCCTCCCCCCCCCAGAACCCTCCTCATCCACCCTT
>NW_011183353.1:0-437 GCF_000146605.3 Meleagris gallopavo
GGGAAGAAAATGCTGTTGAATCCAAACAGAAAAGAAGACAACATTGGGACATGGCTCTGACATACCTTCAGCACTGTAGAGACCTGAAAATGGGGAAAGGAGAAGCACCCAGTGAAAGCAACGTGAGCACAAGGGACATCCGACACCAAGCCCAGAGCACCTCAGCGAGCGTGTTAAACAAGACACGTCAAGGATCAACATACCTTAGCACAGAGACCAAGCTTTGGATATTGGCATCCACCTCCGGCTGCGGTTTCCTGCTGTGTCCACAAAGACATTGCCTGAAGTACTGACACCACTCGCAAGGGCCACACTTCCACGCTGCAACCGTTTGGGCACAGGACAACAAACGAAGAGACCACTCTCCAGTAGGACAGCGGTGTCACGTTACCCTGCTCCAGGGATCAGGGCACAGCCAACGCAGCAACTCAGGGGGC
>NW_011183354.1:0-402 GCF_000146605.3 Meleagris gallopavo
AGGAGGCTCAACAAGGCCAAGTGCCGGGTCCTGCTCTTTGGCCACAAGAAGCCCATGCAGCGCTACGAGGCTTGGGGCTGAGTGGCTGGATGACTGTGAAGAGGAAAGGGACGTGGGGGTGTTGGTTGATGCTCGGCTGAACACGGGCCAGCAGTGTGCCCAGGTGGCCGTTAGGGCCAACGGCATCCTGGCCTGTATTAGAAATAGTGTGGCCAGCAGGAGCAGGGAGGTCATCATCCCCTGTACTCAGCTGTGGTGAGGCTGCACCTCGAGTACCGTGTTCAGTTTTGGTCCCTGGAGCCCAAAGAAAGACATTGAGGCCCTGGAGCGTGTCCAGAGAAGGGCAACGAAACTGGTGAGGGGTCTGGAGCACAAGTCTTATGAGGAATGGCTGAGGGAGCT
>NW_011183355.1:0-427 GCF_000146605.3 Meleagris gallopavo
CTGTGCTCGCAGGGCTGCACCCCGCCCCAGGTGTTGCCACAAAAACAGGAGGGCAAGGGAATGCCCAGGCAAAGGCAAGGGCCAAGAGAACATGGAAGGAAATGCCAAGGATGACGGCCCAGACAATACGGCAGGGAACGCCAAAACTGAATGCCGACATGAATGTGGCAACACAAAGCCAAGGGGTCATTAGGCCAAGAGAATGGGGCAAGGAACAGAAAAATCGGAGGACAAGAGAATGTAATAGTGAAAACAGTGCAAGACCAGAGACAAGCAAGACACAGAACAAAGAGGATAGGCAGCCTTCTGGGCACCATGAAGCGCAATTCAGAGCTCTGGGGGAACCCTATTGTGCCGGGCTCTGGAATGGGTAAACGCTGGCGGCTGTGCATCGCCCTTACCTGCTGGCCAGCAATGACCAGTCAGC
>NW_011183356.1:0-431 GCF_000146605.3 Meleagris gallopavo
GGAGGCTGAACAGCCCAGCTCTCCTTGCTTACAGGAGAGGGGTTCCATCCTTGGGTTCGTGTTTGTGGCTGTACTCTGGATGCACTCGCACAGCTCCATGTCTCCCTGCACTGAGGACTCCACATCTGGACGCAGCACTGCAGCTGAGGCCTGACCAGCGCAGAGCAGAGGGATGGGGATCTCCTCCCTTCGCCCGCTGACTGCGCATCTTTTGATGTAGCCCAGGATACGGTTGGCTTTCTGGGCTGGAAGGGCCCACTGCTGGCTTGTGTCCAGCTCCCAGCCACCAGTACTCCCAGGCCTTATGGAGCAGGACTACGCTCAGTCCTTTCATCCCCTAGCATGTTTTGGTGGTGGCTTGGTTCCCCTCACTTCCCAGCTACTGACCCTGCACTTGGATTTGTGCCCACTGCTCAGCCTGTTGAGGTCTC
>NW_011183357.1:0-435 GCF_000146605.3 Meleagris gallopavo
AAGCAGGTTCCCTACACCAGGTCGCACAGGTAGGCGTCCAGGCGAGACTTGAATATCTCCAGAGAAGGAGACTCCACAACCTCCCTGGGCAGCCTGTTCCAGTGCTCCGTCACCCTCACCGTGAAGAAGTTCTTACGCACATTCGTGCGAAACTTCCTGTGCTGCAGCTTATGTCCGTTTCCCCTCGTCCTGTCTCCACGTACCACTGAAAAGAGACTGGCCTCACCGCTATGGCCGCCACACCTCAGATATTTATAAACCTGGATCAGGTCCCCCCTCAGTGTTCTTTTCTCAAGGCTGAACAGACCCAGTTCACTTAGCCTTTCTTCATTAGGGGGAGATGCTCCAGGCCCCTTCACCATCTTTGTGGCCCTCCGCTGGACTCTTTCCAAGAGATCCCTGTCTTTTTTGTACTGGGGAGCCCAGAACTGGACA
>NW_011183358.1:0-371 GCF_000146605.3 Meleagris gallopavo
CAGAGGCACCATTTTGTTTCAGTCCACAAGCCATAGGGAGGAGCCTCCATTTTGTGTCCCTTTGTAAGCCACGTGTTTCCGTAGCGCTCGGTGATTGGCCCTTGTTTTAGCAGCTGTCATTTTCTCCGCTATGGCTCGGAGCGCTTGGATGCTCCCTCTGGAGCAGGAGGTGCTCAGATGTTACAAGCCGTGTGTTCGTATGCACGTGTACAGAGTGCAGGTGCCCAGGTGCTGTCCCTGGAGGTTGAAGGTGGCCTCTGAGGAGAAACCAGGGCGGCCCCAGGGCAGATGCAGTCCTTTGGATCCAGCTGCGGTGGCACTGCCACAGGGCAAATCTGAGCCCAGCACGTGAGTTGGAGGTGCCTGGGAGC
>NW_011183359.1:0-504 GCF_000146605.3 Meleagris gallopavo
AGCAGCGAGGATCTAGATCCTCAAATGAGTGTTAAGGAAATTCCCTTCTCAGCCACTGAACTAGCAACACTGAAAAAAGATTTTAGCCGCTCTGCAAAGGAATCTGAAACAGAGTACTTACGGAGGGTTGGTCTCGCTGGTGGAGACCAAATCGTGTTAACTGAGAAGGAAGCGGAAGGTTATTGGGACCAGGAGTATATTCAACTACTGGCAAGAATTGTGCTCTCTGGTCCTTAACACAGAGGGCTGCCTATTGGGCAGGTGGTCTCAGCCCTTTAGAAAGGGGAGGCCCTCTTGCTATTACTGGAACAGTTGATCAGTTAGTAGAGAGTGTTCCAAAAGCTGCTTATCTCCAAATGATGTATGATAGAAAGCTGCGGCCACACCATGAATCACCTGTGATGATGCCTGTTGATCCTGAGAGGATGCCTGCTTTAACTGGGGGGGCTTCCAGAATCGTTGAAACCCACAGGCACACAGCTGCGAGGAAAGATACAGGCTATG
>NW_011183360.1:0-442 GCF_000146605.3 Meleagris gallopavo
GTGTGTCTGGAAGGTGGATCGGCCTCACCACAACGCTGAGATGAGAAGTGCAGTCCAGTTGAGCCGATGAAGAAGCGCAGGCAGAGAAGCGCAGACGGAGAAGCGCAAGCGAAGCAGCGCAGGCAAAGAAGAGAACATCAGGTGACCTTGCCGGGAGTTCTATCTCCTCGCTGACCGCAAAGCCCCCTGGGGAAATGCAGCTCTTCTTCTCCTCCGGACAGGCACCCGGAACTTGAGCATCAGCAGTCAAACCCCCAGTGCATTACATGATGTTATGATGTGGAATACTGATAACCAAAAATCATGAAACCATGACAGCCATTTGCACCTCTCCTTGGCAAAGACGCTCTGGAGGACCAAGCGTGCTTCTGGAGTCAGATGCTGCCCACTGGACACCCAGTAATGAGTTCAGCTGAATTCCAAGAACATTCTGCGATGCTCA
>NW_011183361.1:0-420 GCF_000146605.3 Meleagris gallopavo
CAGACCATACACTCCTACTAATGGACCTGGTGCAGCGATTTTGGCAGAGGCCGAGAGAGAGTATACCTGCACGGCTGCTCAGGTTATGGGATTCAGGAGCAGAAGGTGTTATGGTTAATGGGCCGGAAATGTCAAAGCTGGCCACCATAGCATTACATCCTGCTGTCAGGCAGAGACTATACGCTGCCATCCAGTATAGCAATGAGAACCACTCAATAATAGATTGGTTAATGGCAGCGTGCCGGATGGTCTGGCCAAATAAAACAGATATTCCCCTAAACATAGGACTATGGTCCTCCATGGAGGACCTTCAAAACTCCATTCGCGACTTAGGCATGAGAGAAGCAATATATGAAGACTCGTAGGATAGCCCGGATATGATCCAGTTCTCGGCGGGCATGCGAGATTTAATTTTACAAG
>NW_011183362.1:0-427 GCF_000146605.3 Meleagris gallopavo
TCTACGCGTGAGAGCGAAGGAGTGCGATTCCGATGCCGACAAGTGCGAATTCAGCCTCCTGCACTACCTGCGAGTGGGGGGTTTTTTCTGCGCAGTCCTGAAAGGATCTCTCCCCACTTTCTGAAACGCTCTCCCTGAGAGCACTACAGCTGTCGCTCCTCGAACTTGCAAATGCTTTATTAGAGCTTGTTTTCCCTTCCACTCTTTTCCTCTCTGAATGCAGATGTGTAGCAGTGGAAAACCTCACTAGCATGAATTGTGGCTCGAAATAAAGGCAGAGACATAGTATTCAGAGGTAGGCGTAAGTGCATTCTGCATGTAGCCAAGGCGAAGTTGCAAAACCGCTCCTTTCCGATGAGCGCACAGGAGCCCGCTCACTCGTCGGAGAAAAAGCAGCCGGCTGAAAGTGGTCCGTTCTCGGCAAGCG
>NW_011183363.1:0-427 GCF_000146605.3 Meleagris gallopavo
CTCCATGATCCGTGACCAGCCCAGAGGTGAGACTGACATGCTGGTAGTTCCCTGCGTCACACTTTCTATCCTTCCTGAGAGGTGTGCTGTCACCTTTTTTCTCCTCAGCAGGGACTTGACCTGACTGCCTTGACTTCTGAAATACCATGGAGAGTGGCTCGGTGACTGCAGCGGTGAATTCCCTCGGAACTCTGGGACTCATCTCGTCAGGACCCAAAGACTCCTGGCTGTTTGGGTCCTCGGGTGGTCCAGAACCTGATCTGCCATGGCAGTGTGGGATGGGAAGGGGTGTGTGGGACTGAGGAAGCAATGGCAGTCCCCACTCACCAAAGCAAAGATGAGGGCTGTGCATAATGAGCAGTTCTCAGACAAGATGGAAGCAAAAATGGTGTTGGGTAGCGTGAGCCTTCTCTGGTGGTAAGCAACA
>NW_011183364.1:0-466 GCF_000146605.3 Meleagris gallopavo
CAGTGCTTCAAAACCATGTCTAAAGACAGAATCAGTTATGCCAAGGATGAAGACACAGCTAGAAAGCCTATTTCTTCTTCCATTAGTTTTGGGCTTGTTATGATACAGCCTTCCTGAGACAAGTGCTCACAAAAGAGTTCTGGAGTGTCTGTTTCTCCATTTTCTCTCCGTTTGCTAGAACCCAGAACAGCTGTGTTCTCCAATCAGGACATTTGGACTCCATTTTCTCTTCCATCTGACTACTTATGCACTGAAAAATCAAGAGTGAATCAAGAGGAAATCAGCTTCTCCATGCTCGTGCATGATACAAGATTTGAGCTATCCTTCTCAAGACACTCACAGATGTCGCTTACAGTCAGGATTCTGATGCAGACCTGCTGAAACAGCCAAAGCAAGGTGCATTAAATGCCTGCTTATCAATGCCTCTAACTGAAACCGCATTCCTGTATCTAAATATGCACAGAAA
>NW_011183365.1:0-432 GCF_000146605.3 Meleagris gallopavo
CAACTTGATCTAGCTGTGGATGGTCAGCATGGGGGAGTCGGATCACATCGCAAACCTACCTGCATACAAGCAGCGCACCAACATGGGGTGCATCATGTTCATTACCTGCTGGACACATCTCACACCACTGACTGGAGGAGCCCAGGCAATCCTTCAACTCCATCAGGCTGCAAAATGAAATCAGAAGAGACGCAGAACAGAATTTCAAACACAACAAGGATGCACACAATGCCCTTAAAAAACACCCACCGCATGGATGCAATTAGCACATAGCCCGATGAATTACAGCCATCCAGCTTGAGATCCTCCAGAAAAGCAGAGCTCACAGCTCTGAAAGAAAGCAGGAATCACTCACCCCATTCTAAGGGCTCACCCCACACCCCAAAGAGCAGTCTCCAGATTCAGATGCTGCTCTTACACCTAGCAGCCCTT
>NW_011183366.1:0-343 GCF_000146605.3 Meleagris gallopavo
CTATGTCTTTGGAGATGTGGATGAGAATGGCTGGTTTCTGGGAGAGCTGACGGATGGCACAAGAGGGCTGGTCCCTTCCAGTTTGGTTACAGAGGTTTCAGATGATGAGCTGGAGACAACGATGCCTCCACAGCTTTGTGATCTCCTGCTGGATCCTGATGATTAAGTCGATGCAAAGATTCCGTAATGCAGCAGCATCCTGTCAGAATTCTTGCCTTATCCATCTGCAAGACTACCCCTGCTCCGCTTGATGTTCAAGTGAAGCGTGAGCAGAATGTGATGAGCTCCTCCTGGGACAATCTGAGATGACTGACAGTGCAACTGCATGGTTTTACTGTATATT
>NW_011183367.1:0-386 GCF_000146605.3 Meleagris gallopavo
GGTGTAAAAGTGGAAAGTGCAGATGATTTTGTCACAGGTATTTTTAGTAGCTACAATGGAATCAAGCAGTGTATGTTTATCACAAGAAAAGGACGGAGAAGTCTGGCAGGAACAAATCCCTTTGCATTCAGGCTTGTCCCTGGGTACCAGAGGGGCCGCAAGCAGCTGAGTGCAGACTCTGAATGATGCCCAGTTCGGGGTTATCAGCCCAGTCACGTTCAATATATGAACTGCTGCGATAACGGATTCACAAGTAGTGCCCTGTATTCATCAGTTGTGTTTGACCGAGCTTTCACAACTGCCCTTGAGGAATGTGGCTGCAGCCACTGAGAGCTCTCACAGCTCCTTAATCAATGGTTACAAGACTAAAGCAACAGGAATACAGA
>NW_011183368.1:0-610 GCF_000146605.3 Meleagris gallopavo
TGCATGGGTTGATGTTGGTTTCCTCGGTTTGTTTTCCATGTTGTTTTTCTGTGGTTTCTGCCTTGGTTTCCTGCTCCTTCTGCATTGCAATGCATTGGGTTTTTTTCCAGGGTTGTTTTATTTTCCCTTTTGTTTCTATTCTTGGAACTGCTTTTTCCTTTCCTGAGCGTATTCCCCTCTGTTTGTGAGGATTTCAAGTGATTTTGCTTTGCTCTCCTTGGCTTTTTTTTCCATTCTCGTTCTTTCCTTTTCCTAGTTTTTCCTGGCTTTGGTTTGCTCTTTGTTTTTTGTTAGTATGCTGGCCATGCATTGTAGTTAAATTTTTGTTCTTTCTTTCCATTGTTAAGCACTGGTGAGCTTGGTTCTCTCTTTACTTTGCTAGGATTCTTTGCTTTGCCATGCTAGTGTATTGAATTCATTGGCTTTCCTCTTGTATTTCTCATCCTCGCTTGGCTTTGCTTCGTTTTCATTCCTTGTTTTGTTTTGTCTTTTTATTTTTATTTTTTTCTGTAGTGAGGCTTTTTTGTTTGCTTTGCATTGTCTTTGTTTCCTATTTGTGGGTTCTTTGTCTTTCCTGCTGCTTTCTTTGCGTGATCTTGTTCCTTGGTGC
>NW_011183369.1:0-383 GCF_000146605.3 Meleagris gallopavo
CGTGGGAGAAAAGTGGGCAATAGTGGGAAAGACTGACTTCTCTTGGAGGGCAAAGTGTGGTATTTTTGTGTGAAAAGGGGTCCTTTGGGGAGAAAAACGGGGTGTAGATGGGAGAAAATGTCCTGTTGAGGAGTGCCTAGTAGTATTTTTGAGAGAAAAGGGAAGGTACTTGTCAGAAAAGTGCTCTTTCTGGGAGAGAGTAGCATAGTTGGTTGGAAAATGCCACCCATTTGTGAGAAAGCTGCTTTGTTTCCGGGAGAAAATAGCATTCTCTGGGGGAGAAGATGTCCTCTTTTGGATGGAAAAGTAGTACTTGTGGGAGAAGCTGTCCAATGTTTGGGCCCAAGGTAGCATTACTGGGAGGTAATGTCATTGTATTGGAG
>NW_011183370.1:0-463 GCF_000146605.3 Meleagris gallopavo
CCAGGAGACTGAACAGCCCAGCTCTCCTTGCTTACAGGAGAGGGGTTCCATCCTTGGGTTCGTGTTTGTGGCTGTACTCTGGATGCACTCGCACAGCTCCATGTCTCCCTACACTGAGGACTCCACATCTGGACGCAGCACTGCAGGTGAGGCCTGACCAGCGCAGAGCAGAGGGATGGGGATCTCCTCCCTTCGCCCGCTGACTGCGCATCTTTGGATGCAGCCCAGGATACGGTTGGCTTTCTGGGCTGGAAGGGCCCATTGCTGGCTTGTGTCCAGCTCCTACCCACCAGTACTCCCAGGCCCTTATGGAGCAGGACTACGCCCAGTCCTTTCATCCCCTAGCCATGTTTTGGTGGTGGGTGTTCCCTCATCCCAGCTACTGACCCTGCACTTGGATTTGTGCCCACTGCTCAGCCTGTGAGGTCTCTGTGGATGGCATCCCGTCCTCTGCTGTGTCACT
>NW_011183371.1:0-470 GCF_000146605.3 Meleagris gallopavo
TATCTTCCTCTCTGACAGTGAGGTCCTCTGCGCCATGTAGTTCTTCTTCTTACCTGTGTTCCACATGATGTTATGATGTAGATTACCAAATAGCAAAATTACAAAGCCATGACAAGGAGCAATAATGCCAGCCCCAGGAATCTTGCACCACTTGAAGAAGGGGCTTTACAATCCCAGCTCCTTCTTTGGTACTTCACACAGTAATGCTTGCCTTCCTGGGACACTTTTAAAGCTGGCTTTCCTCTTATCCCTCACATCCCCCAAAAGAAGTGCTGACTTTAGGCTGAGCAACTGAATTTTGTGCACAAACATTCTTTGGGCCCGGCAGTTTCCAGTGCCTGCTCTTAAGTCTGCACATCTCTGAGCAGATACAGAAATAAATGATTTAAGAAAGCATCTTCTAAATTTCATCTCTCTAAGCAGAATATGCTTAACAAAACAAAAAAAGAGGTATGTCAGTGCGATCATAC
>NW_011183372.1:0-319 GCF_000146605.3 Meleagris gallopavo
TTAGTACCTCCAGTCTATTCACGTATATTGAAGGAAAAAAATTGCTGGAACAGAGATGCCATTTGGTTTATCCTTAGGGTTTATGCCAAGGCTAGCGTGGCTCTGAAATGCTGGTACAGTTTTGAGTGTCGGAAGTGGCCATGACCTTTTCTGCTGCTATCAGTTCATTCCGGGGGAATAACTGACAGCTGACTGCAGCGTTGGTTTTGTTGTTCCATCCCCACAAAAGGTATTCTAGAGAATCTGTTTTTTTCTGTTCCTATTATTAGTATTACTGCAGTTACTAGGATGATGGCTCATTGATGATGTACGTAGATTG
>NW_011183373.1:0-447 GCF_000146605.3 Meleagris gallopavo
GCCGGGAAATGCAGATTCCAGTTCCTTGCTGTTTCCACCGAGACCAACACATCTCTCCGTGCAGTTGTTACGGCACTTGGGAGCACCGCAGCTCTGCTGCCACCTGTTGGACACAATACAGTCATGAAGGCACTGCCCTGCATCCGGGCCTCTTGCACAAACCTGTGCTCCTTGCTCGGAGCACATGGCTGCACTCTGTGCACCATGTTGCTTACCACCAGAGAAGGCTCAGGTACCCAAAACCATTTTGGCTTCCATCTTGTCTGAGAACTGCTCATTATGCACAGCCCTCATCTTTGCTTTGGTTTGGTGAGGTGGGACTGCCATTGCTTCCTCAGTCCCACAGACCCCCTTCCCATCCCACACTGCCATGGGAGATCAGGTTCTGGACCACCTGAGGACCCAAACATCCAGGAGTCTTTGGTCCTGACGAGATGAGTCCCAGAG
>NW_011183374.1:0-343 GCF_000146605.3 Meleagris gallopavo
ATTTCACCAGCACAGGGTTGATTGCCTTCACCTGTGGTCCTGTGGATGACTCATCAGTCACCTCAGGTGATCAATCAGAGGTTCAGGCCATGACTCAGCAGTTTCCATACAGTCCTTCATGGAGGACCTTATCCCTGTATGTAGAGGTATATCGGACTTTTTTTGGCCATTCCGTATGGCAGCGTGCCGTTAACCATTCTGTTATAGACCGGTTTTCCTTAAGATATTGATTATCTGCATATAACCTCTGCCTGAGAGCAGGATGCACAGTCACGGTGGCCAGCTTGTTTATTTTCTGGCCATTCACCCAAACACTTTCTGCCCCAGAATCCCACGTCTTCAT
>NW_011183375.1:0-433 GCF_000146605.3 Meleagris gallopavo
ACGCCATCACCCTCGGCGGCCTCTTGCTGAACTGCCTCACGGCGCTGCCGCTCATCGCCTCCTGCCCCACCGCCACCGAGCAGGTACCGCCCTGCGGGACGCGGCTTCCCCCGGTCCCCGCCGGCACGGAGTGCCCGGAGAGCCGGGCCTGTGTCCGCGGAGGGCGCGGTGGGTTTGCCCTGAAACTGGGGCGGTGTGCGGGTTGCACCTAAAAGTTTCCCAGGACGGAATTTTCGTGGTAGTTGAAGTGGGGAATATCAGGAGAAAGTCCCTCTGTGTGAGGGGCTTTGTGTCCTGAAGGGTGGCTGTTCTGTAGTTCCGATAGGCTTAAATCTTAATGGCAGAGACAGGGGTTGGCAGTTGGGTTGTTTATACATATACATATATATATATATATATATATATATATATATATATATATATATTATTTATT
>NW_011183376.1:0-330 GCF_000146605.3 Meleagris gallopavo
CCACCTCCAGCAATCTCCCCCAAGGTGCAAGTAGGCCACACCACCTGGGTCCTACCTGCACCTTACCATGGCCATCTTATTCTATGGGTGCCTGGATCTAAATTCTCAGGGGCAGGGAGCTAGAAGATGATTTTCATTACCAATCTGGGGTCTTACCTGATGATCAGTGCCCGTAATTTGGATCCTAAGCGGGGTGGCCCATGTTGCCTGCAACATTCTCAGGGCACTGGGTCTGCCATCCCAGGGTCTTTCATTCAGGTCCCTCAAGGTTTCATACAGTCATTTTGTCCACCCCTGCAGGGACTGGGAGTCTGTCTTCAAGGCAGCCTT
>NW_011183377.1:0-406 GCF_000146605.3 Meleagris gallopavo
CGCACGTTTTCTCCCAAAAAGACTAGATGACAAGACCAAGTAGGACACTTGCAACCAAGAATAGGACATCTTCTCCCACTAATACCACTTCTCTCCCAAGGATAGGACATTTTCCCTAAATGCTATGGCAGTTCTGCTAAGAAATACTCCTTTCCTTCCCTAAATGGGACATATGCACCCACAAAGACCACGACTCCGAGAAATTCCTCCCAGTTCCTCCCAATTACACTCCATTACATTCCTCATCATGACACTTACTCCCAGTCTTTTGGCATTTTACTGCGGAAAGACCATTTCGATCCAGAATATATGCCATTGGCCCTCACAAACACCGATTGCCTCACAAAGATGTGGCACATCCCACCAGAAAGACCATTTCTAGCCCCCAAAAGATGGCATTTACTCC
>NW_011183378.1:0-379 GCF_000146605.3 Meleagris gallopavo
AGTCTGTAGAAAATAGAGTACTTTCGTAAAATGAGTTGCTTCAGAGTCTGCACAATGAATCAGAACATAGCATGCAATTACAGTTCAAAAAAGTGAGTGTATCTGAATGTAAACCTTAATATGTTTTCTAGATGTGTAAATGAAATAAATGGAATCTGACTGACAAGTTAGAGTATTTTCTTAAATCTGTACTCTTTTTCTGATTAAAGAAGATGATAGTCCATTTCCTGATATTCACATTCAACTCAGATTTCCATCAATCTTTGTTTTTAATCTTATTTGGGATGCTTCTATAAGACTGTGTGTGTCTGAAGCCTGCTTATTTAAACACACAGATCATGTCAGCTGCAATGCGGCAGTGCTTGGTGATAATGAGGTT
>NW_011183379.1:0-451 GCF_000146605.3 Meleagris gallopavo
ACACTTTCTCCCCAAACTAGGACACTTTCTCCCCAAACTAGGACACATTACCTCCCAGTAATGCTACCTTGGGCCCAAACATTGGACAGCTTCTCCCACAAATACTACTTTTCCATCCAAAAGAGGACATCTTCTCCCCAAAGAATGCTATTTTCTCCCGGAAACAAAGCAGCTTTCTCACACATGGGTGGCATTTTCCAACCAACTATGCTACTCTCTCCCAGAAAGAGCACTTTTCTGACAAGTACCTTCCCTTTTCTCTCAAAAATACTGCTAGGCACTCCTCAACAGGACATTTTCTCCCATCTACACCCCGTTTTCTCCCCAAAGGACCCCTTTTCACACCAAAAATGCCACACTTGCCCTCCAAGAGAAGTCAGTCTTTCCCACAATTGGCCACTTTTCTCCCCACGTACTTGTCATTTTCTCCCAGAAATACACATTTCACTTG
>NW_011183380.1:0-329 GCF_000146605.3 Meleagris gallopavo
AAAAAGCAGAATCTCTGGCTTGGACCAAAATTTTGTCTGTGTCTATTTCTAATCCACTTTTTCTCTCCTATGTGCTCATTACTGCTATTATTAAATGCTCAACAGCCAGAGGGAGTGCTAGTAGAAAAGGCTCACAGCTTCATCCTGTGTCCCAGAAAAGGTAAAGAGATTGTTTTCTTTTACTCTGCTCATCTCACCATTCCTGGCAATCTCCTGGGTCTTTGCAGTTGTTGAAGTGTTTTTCTTTGGTCAAACATTGATCAAGGTACAGAAGCATACTCTAATTAAGTTGCCATCAGGAGCTTACCTGGATAAGAGTGAGAAGGGAT
>NW_011183381.1:0-440 GCF_000146605.3 Meleagris gallopavo
GCGGCTTTTTTTCCTATTAGGAACAATGAAGTCTTCTAGGTTCCATGCTCTTGTTGGTATCCTCTCTATAATTCTTACCCTTGGTTTCTTAGGGTAGTTTTGAAATGTTTGATTGTCCTTTAGCTGTCTCCAAAGCTGGAGAAGGACATGGTTGGGCTGGCGGTCAATCTTAGCAAATTGGACCGCAGCTCGAATTAGGTCATTAAACATTTGTTTTTGGGAAACCCTTATGGGTCCCGATCGAGGAGCTCGAATAGCCGGCGTCTTGGTTTTAGTCACCGGCAGGACCTCAGCTTCTTCTAACATGCGAATGTTGCGCCTGGTCCGTAGGCGTTCTGTCTCCCCCAGATCAGCAACTATCCGAGCAGCCTGCTGAACTACGGTTTCCGAGGTCACCAGAAGGTTTAATATCGAAACCAAGGTCCCATATAGGTGGGAAG
>NW_011183382.1:0-406 GCF_000146605.3 Meleagris gallopavo
TACCGCAAGGGAACTTGATGTTGAGGGAGTACAGTCAGTAATTCCTAGTGCGTGTGTTTATATTTTGTTTGTCTATATTAAGCATGATGTAGTGATGTGGAATAAGGGGTGGAATGTCATGGTTTCATGATTTTTCATTATCGGTATTCCGCATCATAACATCATGCAATGTACTGGGGGTTTGACTGCTGATGCTCAAGTTCCGGGTGCCTGTCCAGCGGAGAAGAGCAGCTACGTTTCCCCAGGGGGCTTTGCGGTCAGCGAGGAGATATAAACCTCCCGGCAAGGTCACCTGATGCTCTCTTCTCTGCCTGCGCTGCTTCGCTTGCGCTTCTCTGCCTGCGCTGCTTCGCTTGCGCTTCTCTGCCTGCGCTTCTCGCCTGCGCTTCTCTGCCTGCGCTTCTCA
>NW_011183383.1:0-451 GCF_000146605.3 Meleagris gallopavo
CCTTCCGACCCAACCCGTTCCACTGTTCTGCGTTGCTGTGATGTAAGCACCGGCCCCGGTGCAGTGCATCACAAGAGGAGCAGCCCGCGGGGAGCCTCCAGCCGGCATCGCAGAGCCGTGAGGTCACAGCGCCCCGTCCTCTGGCTGTGCTGTGCCGTGAGCTCACAAGGCCTGGCTGTGACGCTGTGCTGTGCCGCAGGCATCGCTCTGTGCGACGCTCACTGTGGCTGCAGCAGCGGTGGTGGAAGCGTGGTGCGAGTGTGGGGGGCCATGGCCCCTGCCCGCCTTGTTTTCCTCCTCCTCCTGATGACCGTGTGTTTCCGGGAGAGCTGTGCTGCTCCGTGGCGAGCACCGGGAGCAGGTGGGTGGGCAGAGATGGGACCAAAACTGAGCAGCGCCGGGGGCAAGAAGTCGGGCTGCGTCCCACGGCCCTGTGCCGCTCTTCCCTGGG
>NW_011183384.1:0-417 GCF_000146605.3 Meleagris gallopavo
CAGAAACCAATTTTGTCTACCAAATATTCTATTTCAGTCTCGTCTCCAGTCATGGAGATTTTCAGTGCTACACTGAGGTTTCCTAGATTTCTGCAGATAAGGACATTCAAACTTCCAGTGTATTCCTCCCCATTCCTGAGGTAACATACTATTTTACAACAAGAGTTTGCAAGTGGCTCTTTCTCAGAGCACTCTGTGAGACACGCGGGGGGATGGCACAGTGGTTTCTTGTTCCAGTACTCATCTATTTTGGCCTGGTGCAAACTGCAATCAATCACAACAATCTAAATACACTTGAATATAAATATTTATACTGGACAATTGTCCCTTCTCAAATTACTAGGTGACTGTGTCTGCCAGTTCCCTCAAAGCATAGTTGTACACTGAATTCCTCTTGGGAGAGTCCATAATCAATAT
>NW_011183385.1:0-406 GCF_000146605.3 Meleagris gallopavo
GCTTCGTTGGAGTTTCCTGGATCCAAATGCACCCTTCTGACCACGTGTGATGCCCAAAGAAGAGGTAGGCTCCCAAATAGGCTTGTGCTGAGTGCTGTCCATGACTTGGGGTTTCTCGATTCACTAGTATTCTTTTTTCCGTGATGTTGTTCAGTGCAGTATGTGAAGCTTTCTTCTTTCTTTCTAGGATTGGCGCCTCCACCATCACATTCTGTAGGCGTTTTGCGCTGCCTGAGTTCCCGAGTTGAACGTGTCCTGTTCCTTGGTAAGGTGTGAACGGTATTAGACACGAAGATCTCTTCAGTCCTTCAAGATGTGCCCAGTTCTCTGCCAGATGCTGTTGCCCTTCTGGCCACCCCTGAGTTGCTGCGTTGGCTGTGCCCTGATCCCTGGAGCCGGGGTAAGT
>NW_011183386.1:0-474 GCF_000146605.3 Meleagris gallopavo
TCACACCCCCACTGAGTGCTGCTGTGCCGGACATGTTAGAGCTCCAATATGAACTAGAGTCAAAGGCAGCCAAATGGTATGCCACCATTGACATTGCTAATGCCTTCTTTTCCATTCCTTTGGCTGAAGAATGTAGGCCACAGTTTGCTTTCACATGGAGGGGCGTTCAGTATACTTGGAACCGTTTGCCCCAGGGGTGGAAACACAGCCCAACCATTTGCCATGGGTTGATCCAAACTGTATTGGAACAGGGCAGTGCTCCTGAGCACCTGCAGTACATTGATGATATCGCTGTGTGGGGCGATACAGCAAAAGAAGTCTTCACGAAAGGAGAGCGAATAATCCAAATTCTTCTGTGTGCTGGTTTTGGTATTAAGCGGAGCAAAGTGAAAGGACCTTCTCAGGAGATTCAGTTCCTAGGTATAAAGTGGCAAGATGGCCGTCGTCACATCCCAACAGATGTGATTGAACAAA
>NW_011183387.1:0-435 GCF_000146605.3 Meleagris gallopavo
ATGAAAGATAACATTAAATAAGTAAATAACCCAATGCAGCCACGTTATTTAAATTGGCCTTGAAAGCTACCAGTGTCTAACTGCTGTTATTTTAGAGTTGTGCCCCTCCCTAGCAGCCACCAATTTACTCAGCCAGCCATTACAAACCTTAATTTTTCATAACTATGCAAGGGCTCATCCAAAAGGAATGCCTCCTATTTTATAATGCTGGCCACAGCGTCACAGGTGGACACAGCAGAGGTTGAACCTTCCTGCCAGCGCTCAGTTCATTTTGTAGCCAGGCGACAGATGGCAGCAGAGGGCCCGGATGACAGCACAGCACCTGACGTGGAGGTGCACACGGAGCACAGGGCTGTCACTGAACTCCTCCGCACTGAACAGAGCATTTATGAAGACCAACACGTGGATGTGAGCGCAGTGAGGCTTCAGCAGTGG
>NW_011183388.1:0-417 GCF_000146605.3 Meleagris gallopavo
TCCGCAGGGCGAGCTGAAACGGGGCTGGGGGGGCTGCCCCTCCCGCAGGGTCAGAAGTGAACAGGGAGAAAGACTGCGAGCCTCCGCGGGGAAGATGAGGATTCTGCATCCCACGGCCACCAGGAGGAGACCCTCACCGCTCACTGCGCACTGTGCACGAGCAGTAGATGCAGTCTACCTTGATTTTAGAAAGGCCTTTGATACTGTCTCCCACGACATCCTTATAACACAGCTGAGGAAGTGTGGGATAGACGAGTGGACAGTGAGGTGGGTTGAGAACTGGCTGACTGGCAGAGCGCAGAGGGTCGTCGTTGGTGGTGCAAAGTCTGGCTGGAGACCTGTAACCAGTGGTGTCCCCCAGGGGTCTGTGCTGGGTCCGGTCTTGTTCAACGTCTTCATCAATGACCTTGATGAGGG
>NW_011183389.1:0-437 GCF_000146605.3 Meleagris gallopavo
TTGGCGGGCATGCGAGATTTAATTTTACAACAGGCCCCTTCCCACCTATATGGGACCTTGGTTTCAATATTAAACCCTCTGGTGACCTCGGAAGCCGTAGTTCAGCAGGCTGCTCAGACAGTTGCTGATCTGGGGGAGACAGAACGCCTGCAGACTAGGCGCAACATTCAGATGTTAGAAGAAGCTGAGGTCCTGCCAGTGACTAAAACCAAGACGCCGGCTACTCGAGCTCCTCGATCGGGACCCATAAGGGTTTCCCGAAAACAAATGTTTAATGACCTAATTCGAGCTGGGGTCCAATTTGCTAAGATTGACCGCCAGCCCAACCATATTCTTCTCCAGCTGCCTCAAGTGTCTCGGGCCACGATGCCTGAGCCATCGGAAGCAAAAGAATTGGCCTAGCACAGTTCATGGCGTGACGGGGATGTTAGTCCCCT
>NW_011183390.1:0-410 GCF_000146605.3 Meleagris gallopavo
GCCTTAAGTAGCATACTTCTAAGAATAGCAAATGTCGGCTATGCCCTCCAATGACGCCTTGCTGGACACCTCTGGTAAACTAGGAGGAATCCCAATGACAAAAGCTCACGTAGGCAATTGATACCTGCCCCTCCACCTGCCCATGTCTTTCACACAAGTCCTGCTTTGGCCATCCAGACTGGCAGCACAATGGGCACAACCAAATACTTGATAGAATTTCCACCAGACACGCCACCCTGTTCAGGAGCACTGAGAGTACTCGCAAAGGCAGGCGGGTGATCAACGGCACCAGAGGTTTCCCTGGTATCACTGGAGGCAGGGATGAGAGTGGCTGGAGCAAAGCAGAGGTTGTGGATGACAGGAGTATGGGAAGGACGACTGAGACCAAAGTTGGTGGTGTACCACTGCCT
>NW_011183391.1:0-405 GCF_000146605.3 Meleagris gallopavo
AGTGGATGTTTCCTGAACACTGATCGTTAGTGTCAGAAGAACGGCCACAGAATAAAGGCCACATTGCCAGAGGAGGGGGGAAAGCACCTGTCGTTTGTGGGGAGAACATCCAGCCTAAGATGTTCATCTAAGAAGCACAGCGCTGTGTCCTCGAGGAAACTGCACTTCATGTACAACTGCATAGATAGTCAGCAGTTTTTACAATAGTAGGATTTCAAATTCTGAAGACGAAGGACTGGCAAGGCAGAACTTGATAATGGGAGATGTGACACAGTCGAAACAATATACCATAATGCTGTTTGGTATTTTAAGATGGGATGTATGTAACGGATTCCCGTATTTAACATCTGAATCCTGGCTGTGCACAGCAAGTCTTTATGTTACCAAGTGAAAAGTATTTTGACG
>NW_011183392.1:0-520 GCF_000146605.3 Meleagris gallopavo
GCGGAAAATGGCATGTTTTTGGGAGAAAACTGGTATTTGTGGTGGAAAATGTCGTATTTTTGTGATAAAACTGTCACTTGTTGGAGAAAATACCATATTTTTGGGGAGAAAACTGCCATTTCTGAGAGTTAAAATGCCATATTTCCGGGAGAAAACTGGTATTTCTGGTAGAAAGCGCTGATTTTGTTGTGAGAGAACTGGTATTTCTTTTACAAAATGTCATATTTCATGGAGAAATCTGCTCTTTCTGGAAGAAAACGAGATATTGCTTGGGAGAATACAGAAATTTCTGGGTGAAAATGTTTTATTTTGGGGGGAAAAATTCCACTTTCCTAGGACAAAAATGTCCTATTTGGAGGGAAAACCGGTATTTCTGTGAGAAAATGTGGTATTTCTGGGAGAAAACTGCAATTCCTGGCAGAAAATGTCCTATTTTGGGGGAGATTTCCTGGTATTTTCTGGTTAGGAAACGTTTGTGTTTTGGGTGAGAAAGCTGGTATTTCTGGGAGATATTGCCATA
>NW_011183393.1:0-440 GCF_000146605.3 Meleagris gallopavo
TTCACCTCTTTCCCCCACAACCAATGGAACAACCCATTAAGTTCCTCCCAGAATCTCTTTCTACAACATTGAGACCCCATTCCCCTCTTCCCCCTGCCCCGTGTCCCCTGAGGTCTCCCCCAAACTCCCTTTCCACAGCATGGAAGCCTCACTAACCTATTTTTTCCTCCCACAACTCCCCTTTCCATCCCTGGAGTCCTGCAGAAAAACCTGGAGATGTCCTAGAAGGGTTTGGGGCATTCAGGGGGTCCCCAGGTTGGCCGCGGGGGTCCCTTGAAGGATCTGGAAGCTCCCAGGATGGCTCCAGGAGCTCTGAGGAGCCACTGGGATGATCTGGAGATGTCCCAGGGGGAGTCTGGTAGGGTCCGGAGAGTCCTCATGTGGGTCTGAGTGGTCCTGGAGTCATCCAGAAGGGTCTGGAGATGTCCCAGAGGGGTCTC
>NW_011183394.1:0-341 GCF_000146605.3 Meleagris gallopavo
GCAGACTCCAGATTCAGATGCTGCTCTTACACCTAGCAGCCCTTCAGCGCACTTGGGATCCCCCCAAAAAGAGAAGATCACAGCCCTGAAAGAAAAAAAGAAACCACTTACCCCATTCCAAGGACCAATACTCTCCCACACTCTCAAGCGAAGGAAGCAGCTTCCAGGTCCAAATACCTACCAGCCCTTAAGTACGCTCAGGGTTCCCTACTGAAAAAGAGAGAGAGCAGCTCCACAATGGAGGAGAAAAAAAAAAAAAAAAAAAAAATCAACTACACTCTATCACCAAAGAACAAGGACATACTCCAAAGGAAGCACTCCCCAGGTTCAGATGCTGCCCC
>NW_011183395.1:0-523 GCF_000146605.3 Meleagris gallopavo
GAAATACCAGTTCTCTGCCCAGAAACATGACTTTTTCTCCTGGATATACCAGTTTTCTTCCTCAAAATATGACCTTTTCTCCCAGAAATATCCGTTTTCTTCCCAAAAATATGGCAATGTCTCTCAGAAATATCAGCTTTCTCCCAGAAATAGGATATTTTGTGCCAGATATACCAGTTTTCTCACCAAATCTCAACCTTTTCTACCAGAAAACCCAGTTTTCTCCCAGAAATAGGACATTGTCTCACAGAAATACCAGTTTTCCCACCAAAAATATGACATTTTCTCCTAGAAATTGGAGATTTCCCCCCCAAAATATGACATTTCCTCCAGAAACTGCAGTATTCTCCCCAGAAATATCACGTTTTCTCCCAGAAACGCCACACTTTCTCCATGAAAGATGACATTTGGTGCCAGAAATACCCATTTTCTCCTGACAAACACAACGTTTTCTGCCAGAAATACCAATTTTAGTACCCCGAAAAAATATGGCATTTCTCCAAGAATACCAGCTTTGTGCCCT
>NW_011183396.1:0-417 GCF_000146605.3 Meleagris gallopavo
AGAGAGGGACCTGGGCGTCCTGGTGGACGACAGGTTGGTCATGAGCCAGCAGTGTGCCCTCGTGGCCAAAAAGGCCAATGGCATTCTGGGGTGCATTAAGAAGAGCGTGTCCAGCAGGTCGAGGGAGGTGATCCTCCCCCTCTACTCTGCCCTGGTAAGGCCTCATCTGGAGTACTGTGTCCAGTTCTGGGCTCCCCAGTACAAAAAAGACAGGGATCTCTTGGAAAGAGTCCAGCGGAGGGCAACAAAGATGGTGAAGGGCCTGGAGCATCTCCCCTATGAAGAAAGGCTGAGTGAACTGGGTCTGTTTAGCCTTGAGAAAAGAAGACTGAGAGGGGACCTGATCCAGGTTTTATAAATATACTGAGGTGTGGCGACCATAGTGGTGAGGCCAGTCTCTTTTCAGTACGTGGAGAC
>NW_011183397.1:0-467 GCF_000146605.3 Meleagris gallopavo
AGCTTCCAGCCCGCCCGTCCCCGCCGCTCACCATGGCGCCCCGCCGCCGCTTCCGCTGCCGGCCCCGCTTCCGGTCTGCTCCCTCCCCTTCCGCTTCCGGCGAGGGCAGAGCGTAACTTCCGGCCGAGGAGGGGGCCGACGCCATGGCAACGGGGCGGGGGCGACGCTGATTGGTCCCCGCGGGGAAGGGCGCGTTGCCTTGGGAACGGCGGCCAGCGGCCTAGGCGAAACCCGAATCCGCGGCAGGCCCCAAAATCCCCCCCACCCTATAAAAAAAAAAAAAACAACAATGAATTCACCCCCAAAACTCGCAGAGGCTCCAAAATTTCCTGTATTCACCCCAAAAGCGCCCTGGGGTTCGGGCCGAGCTCACAGCCGGACCACGTAGGAGTCGCTGTGGGTCAAATGGCGAACCCAGCGCTGGGGGGGGGCAAGGGGGCGCCGGGGGGGCGGAGAGGCGAAGGCAG
>NW_011183398.1:0-389 GCF_000146605.3 Meleagris gallopavo
TAATTTAATTAGTGATTCTACTTCACACAACTGAATAAGATATGCCTTTCCCACAGCTTGTTTCTAATTAGAACATAAATATATCAAAGCAGGTTTTGTTTATCACCAGCCCATGCATGTTCCAGTACCTTGGAGTCTCAAACCATAAGACAGTGAGAAGCTTTCAGCTGATTAGTTTTATATAATAGGGGTGGTTTCAGGCCTGACAGAAGTAATCAATAACTTTATCAGAAAGCACAGCATATTACCCTTGATAGAGTACATACCTATTAAATCCAAAGAGAATGCAGACTCTCCTAAGAATAACGCTAGTTGTTGCAGATCTAACATTTTATCCAATAGTAGTCAGAAGTTGAAATTATCATGAATTGCACTAAATCAACCACTGT
>NW_011183399.1:0-431 GCF_000146605.3 Meleagris gallopavo
CCTCTGCGGAATAGATTTGAGGCCCTGGAACCCGAGGGAGTGGTGTGTGCAGGTGTGGAAGGAGGCCCACCTGTGAGGGTGCCTCGGGGGAAGCGGTCAACCCCGCGCCTCATGACTTCCTCCACCTGGAGGATAGAAGGGTGGTTGTCATAGGCGACTCCCTGCTGCAAGGAACTGAAGGCCCTATATGCCGGCCCGACCCTACCCGCAGAGAGTTGTGCTGCGTCCCTGGGGCTCGAGTCAGAGACGTTGCTAGGAGACTTCCTAGACTGATCTGCCCTTCTGACTACTATCCACTATTGATAGTACAGGCTGGCAGTGAAGAACTTGGTAAGATAAGCCTGAAGGCTATCAAAGATGACTTCAGGCAACTGGGGCGGTAGTTGAAGGAACAGGTGTGCAGGTGGTTATTACATCCGTACCTTCAGTGG
>NW_011183400.1:0-468 GCF_000146605.3 Meleagris gallopavo
AGCGGCCGCTCCCCGTGCCCCGCACCCTGCCCGCCACCCGGGAGCCGCCCACGGAGCCCTTTCCAGACGCCGTGCTGCTCTCGGAGGACCAGGGGCACCCGGCGCCCACCGACGTGTGCCCCCATCCCGCCACGGCTCCGCTCACCTGCAGCGCTGCCACGCTGGAATCAGGCGGTGAGTTCAGGGGCTGCAGAGCGGGCGGCAGGCTGTCCGCACCGGCTGGCTGTGACAAAGCTGGCATTGCCCCACTGGGGATGGTCTTGCTTTGCCAGCAGTGACAACGAGCGCGGACACCCCAGAGGACGTCGCGGAGGACATCGAAGAGCTCCTGGACCTGGATCGACGAGGGTGAGTTTGGGGGCAGGCACAGCTGGCGGGGGGGTGGGCGACCGGAGGTGGGGCGCGGGAAAGCTGGCAGTGCCCCTCTGGGGATTTTCTGCCTTTTCCAGAGTGACGGCCAACACAGGC
>NW_011183401.1:0-394 GCF_000146605.3 Meleagris gallopavo
CTGCTCTTAAAGACCAGAAGTTTGTGGTTGGCAGTGCTCAAATCTTCCTCCATAGAGAGGCTCTTCATGTCTTTCTTGTCTCCTTTCTGTCAGAAGCTGATGCCAGTGGCCTTCCTCTGAAGCGCAGCCATGTGCAAAGCCGGGAGAGGAGCACGGAGTGTGGCACAGCACCCAAGAGAGGTACAGACACACAACAGGCATCTGGCTTTGGTGCAACTGTCTTTCTAGTTAGGTTTTCTGCCTGTTCTTTCCTGGGACTGTTCTCATTGCGTGTTCCTTGGGGTGTTAATCCCTGGGATTTTACTAGTTTCCCTTTCCTGTTCCTGGTTTTTTATAATTGGGAACCCCAGCGTTCACCCGAGTATCCCTTCCTGTGACCACGGTACGGGAGAGC
>NW_011183402.1:0-363 GCF_000146605.3 Meleagris gallopavo
TTAGCCGCGTATGAGGGGGTTCGGGCTGCTTCCGAAGTAATCGGTACAGAAACACAGCTCCTTCTGGCACCTCGACTGCCAGTGCTGAACTGGATGTTCAAGGGAAAGGGTCCCTCCACCCATCATGCTACTGATGCCACTTGGAGTAAGTGGATTGCGCTGATTACGCAGCGAGCGCGGATGGGGAATCTCAACCGTCCAGGAATCCTAGAGGTGATCATTGACTGGCCTGAAGGCAAAAAGTTTGGAACACCGCCAGCAGAAGAGATATCACGTGCTAAAGAGGCCCCACCATATAATGAACTACCCGAAAATGAGAAGACATATGCCCTATTCACAGATGGATCCGTGTTGTATTGTGGG
>NW_011183403.1:0-386 GCF_000146605.3 Meleagris gallopavo
AAAATGCCGTGTTTTGGGGGACTAAACTGGAATTTCTGGTAGAAAACGTTGTGTTTGTCAGGTGAAAATTGGCATATCTGGCACAAAATGTCATCTTTCATGGAGAAAGCTTGTATTTCTGGGAGAAAGCGTCATCTATAATTGGAGAAAACTGTTATTTCTAGGAGAAAACGTCATATATCAGGGGAGAATACTGCACCTTCTGGGAAAAAATGTCATATTTCTAGGCAGACGACTGGTATTTCTGGAAGAAAATGTCATGTTTCTGGTTGAAAAATGTCCTATTTCTGGGAGAAAACAGGTATTTCTGAGAAGACACAGCAAGTTCATTGAGAAAATGTCCTATTTCTGGGAGAAAACTGGTATTTCTGGGAGGAAATGTTTTA
>NW_011183404.1:0-372 GCF_000146605.3 Meleagris gallopavo
GACTTGGCGGGTTTGTGGGAAGGTCAGCCTCCCTGTGTTTACATTTCAGCCACCGTCCTCCACACTGGAGAGGCTTTACCCGCTGAGCATGCTTAATTGCAGCGCGTTGCGCGTGCGTGGGTAACTTGTGCAATAGCATCCTTGATCCAGACCCCATGTCCATATTGCATCTCTTCTCAATGGCCCGAGGTGTCACGGGTGCACCGAACTGGAAATAATGCCCTCTCGGTGTTACTGTAAAAGTTTGCCAAGTGAAGCTGCGGATGCTCCATCCCTGGAGGTGTTCAAGGCCAGGCTGGGCAGCACGACCCAGTGGGTGGCATCCCTGCCCAGGGCATTGGGGGTGAGGTGATAAGTTCTTTACTGTCCCTT
>NW_011183405.1:0-381 GCF_000146605.3 Meleagris gallopavo
CATCTAAGGGCATCACAGACCTGTTATTGCTCAATCTCGGGTGGCTGAACGCCACTTGTCCCTCTAAGAAGTTGGACGCCGACCGCTCGGGGGTCGCGTAACTAGTTAGCATGCCAGAGGTCTCGTTCGTTATCGGAATTAACCAGACAAATCGCTCCACCAACTAAGAACGGCCATGCACCACCACCCACGGAATCGAGAAAGAGCTCTCAATCTGTCAATCCTGTCCGTGTCCGGGCCGGGTGAGGTTTCCCGGGTTGAGTCAAATTAAGCCGCAGGCTCCACTCCTGGTGGTGCCCTTCCGGTCAATTCCTTTAAGTTTCAGCTTTGCAACCATACTCCCCCCGGAACCCAAAGACTTGGGTTTCCCGGGAGCTGCCC
>NW_011183406.1:0-367 GCF_000146605.3 Meleagris gallopavo
CCCTTGGCTTTGTGTTGCCACATTCATGTCGGCATTCAGTTTTGGCGTTCCCTGCCGTATTGTCTGGGCCGTCATCCTTGGCATTTCCTTCCATGTTCTCTTGGCCCTTGCCTTTGCCTGGGCATTTCCTTGCCCTCCTGTTTTTGTGGAACCCGCACCTGGGGCGGGGTTGCAGCCCTGCGAGCACAGCTGGGGGCAGTTTGGCTGTGGAGTGGGGCAGAGCCAGGCTCCACCCCTCCCTGATCCCATGTAAGGGCTGGGAAGAGTAGGGGCAGCATGTGAACCTGGGGAGTGCTTCCTTTGGAGTATGCCTTGTTCTTGGTGATGGAGTGAGTGATTTTTTTTCTTTTTTTTTCTCCTTCCATTG
>NW_011183407.1:0-341 GCF_000146605.3 Meleagris gallopavo
AAATGGGGACCAGAATTCCCAAAACAGCCTATTGGAGGGGCTCATCAACTTGATTTCCTCCCAGCCGGTGGCATCTAATGTCTCAGCTATCAAAAGAAGACGTTCTCCTGCTCGAGCAAGTGACAACAGTAAGACCACATCACGTTTTGCCTTGTGGCATTACCTACGTGACCATGGAGAAGATATGAAGGAGTGGCATAAACAACCTACACCTGTACTTCAAGCACGGGTAAGAGAGTTACAAGACAAATCAACCACCAAGGTGAACTTCTCCAAAAAGGTGATTGCTCCAGTTGCTGCAGACAATGAAGGTAACAAATAGAGGGGCCCTGCCCCCAGCC
>NW_011183409.1:0-434 GCF_000146605.3 Meleagris gallopavo
CCCCACCCTGTCCATCATGGTGGAGCAGCCTGGTGGCCCTATGATGTCATAAGCGGCTGGAATGAGGGGAGGAGCAGTGCGTGCTGCGTCCCTTCATTGGAGCGCTTGAGCTCTGCCTGAGTAGCTCGCTTGTTGCACTTGTGCACCAACTGAGTACCTTTGTTTTTGCATCCTCTTGTGCAGCATCTTGTAGGTAAGCTGAGACAGTGTGGGAGAGACGGGTGGGCAGTGAGGGCTTGAGAAGTGCTGGTTGGCGGAGCTCACAGTATCACCTTATCTCCATCAGCAGAGGGGTGGCCAGCAGGGGACAGGGGAGGTGGTTGTCCCCCCCTGCTCTGCTCTTGGCCTCATTGCAGCCTTCCAGTAGTTAAAGGGAGCCTACAGACAGGAGGGGAATCAAGTCTTTGAAAGGGTAGATAGCAGCAGGATGAGTT
>NW_011183410.1:0-356 GCF_000146605.3 Meleagris gallopavo
CCTGCAGAGGTTGTGCTGTAGTTTTCTCCCCAGGAGTTGGTTGATTTTCCAAAGTAGTCACACGTTCACTTTCCAATTCAGTCTCACCTTCGATGCCTAACTGCAAAGAACAAAAAGTAGTGGAAAACAGATGATGAGGTAGCTTAATATGGAGACAATTTTTGGCACCCACGTTATAATTTAACCTAATGTATACTCAACGAATACACAGATGTTGTAATTAAGAACTATCCAGGAAAGTTGGGCAATTAAGATTATTGCAACAAGAGGATCACAAATGGAAAGCGCTTACCTATGTTGTAGGCTCGCAATCTTTTCCACAAGGAGTGATCTCCAGGGAGATCCTTCCTCAGTGG
>NW_011183411.1:0-361 GCF_000146605.3 Meleagris gallopavo
CCCACAGGTAGTTATCCCTGGTCAGTAGAAGAAGAACAGAATTCATACATGTATGCACATATTATAAATACAGTCATTATATAGTGATATAAATCACATAAATTGTATATAGTTATCTATTATACATACATGAAATAGACATGAATATAGACAAAAAACTAAAAATCCATAAAATAATTTCTGTGCATATTTAGATACAGGAGTGCGTTCTAGTAGAGGCATTGATAAGCAGGCATTTAATGCACCTTGCTTTGGCTGTTTCAGCAGGTCTGCATCAGAATCCTGAATGTAAGTGACATCTGTGAGTGTCTTGAGAAGGATAGCTCAAATCTTGTATCATGCACGAGCATGGAGAAGCTGA
>NW_011183412.1:0-389 GCF_000146605.3 Meleagris gallopavo
CGTCATCCTTGGCATTTCCTTCCATGTTCTCTTGGCCCTTGCCTTTGCCTGGGCATTCCCTTGCCCTCCTGTTTTTGTGGCAACACCTGGGGCGGGGTGCAGCCCTGTGAGCACAGCTGGGGGCAGTTTGGCTGTGGAGTGGGGCAGAGCCAGGCTCCACCCCTCCCTGATCCCATTGTAAGGGCTGGGAAGAGTAGGGGCAGCATCTGAACCTGGGGAGTGCTTCCTTTGGAGTATGCCTTGTTCTTTGGTGATGGAGTGAGTGATTTTTTTTCTTATTTTTTTTTTTCTCCTTTCATTGTGGAGCTGCTCTCTCTGTTTTTTAGCAGGGAACCCTGAGCGTACTTAAGGGCTGGTAGGTATTTGGACCTGGAAGCTGCTTCCTTCAC
>NW_011183413.1:0-389 GCF_000146605.3 Meleagris gallopavo
GGCCTGGCTAATGCTTACCGGGCCTTATTCAATACTATCCTGGAGAGGGAGAGAGTTTTGTGAAATTGAAAAGGAGAGTCTCAGGGAAACAGTGCAAAATGAGCGTAGAGAGTCTCCTGGTCGAGAGAAACAGCCTCCAATCTGAGAGAGATGCCCTCCGAATTGAGAGAGACTCCCTGCAATCCAAAACTCAACAGTCTTCAATCTCAACAAGACACCCTCCAATCTGAGCTAGATACTCTCATAATCGAACGAGACAGGCTCCGAGCTGAACTGGAGGAGTGAGAGCATGGGAACTGACCAACCTGATCAACTACAGGAAGCACCACAATTGATGTCACTTGCCCCTGTAAGAGGACGGAAAATGAAACGAATCTCGACTCAGTTAG
>NW_011183414.1:0-326 GCF_000146605.3 Meleagris gallopavo
GGCAGCACGACTCTGATTTTTAGCTGAGTAATGAAGGAGGGAATGGCGTTCCTGCTCATCAAGAAGCACTGGCATCCCAATGGCTATCTCTGTACCTTTACCATCCTGCATAGGTAGCTCATAAGAGATCTTCGGGGTTGGGATTCTGAATTCTCTCCCTTCTTGTGAGAGAGGGAGAACTAATCCCTTTGCTTCTGAACCCCAGGATCTCAGTAAATGAATTTAGAGGATTATCCGTGCCAGAAAGCTTGTACATTTCTGCCTCCAAACGTGCTACTTTCCAGCTTTTCTACAATTACCCAGCCTAGTTTGATGCAGAAGCACTG
>NW_011183415.1:0-436 GCF_000146605.3 Meleagris gallopavo
TCCGATGCAAGGTGGCAGGAGTGCAGCTGCTGCCGCAGTTTCCAGACAGCCAGGTGGGACCCTGTAGGTGATGGCCGTCAGACCTTCTCGCCACCAAGCGTCCGGCTGCCAGCAGTGGCTGAGCTCACTTGGACTTTGCGGCCGGGAGGTGCTAAGCGGCGAGTCTTACATTTCCACTACTAAATTCAGGTGTGGAAGCACACTAACAATGGGAAATACGCCTGGTGTAGGAAAGGGGATGCTCTTAGCCAAGGTACTGGAAAAACTGAAAAGAAAATAGGAGAAACTGCAGATCTACTGATTAAAGTGTAAGCACGTGACACTAGACTTGGCAGGTTTGTGGGGGGGTCTACCTCCCTGCGTTCATATTTCAGCCATCATCCTTTGTACCAGAGGGCCTTTATCCGCTTGGCTTGCTGAATTGCAGCACGTTTCA
>NW_011183416.1:0-317 GCF_000146605.3 Meleagris gallopavo
AGTGGATAGTAGTCAGAAGGGCAGATCAGTCTAGGAAGTCTCCTAGCAACGTCCCTGACTCGAGCCCCAGGGAGGCAGCACACCTCTCTAAGGGTAGGGTCGGGCCGGCATATAGGGCCTTCGGTTCCTTGCAGCAGGGAGTCGCCTATGACAACCACCCTTCTATCCTCCGGGTGGAGGAAGTCTTGAGGCGTGGGGTTGACCGCTTCCCCCGAGGCACCCTCACAGGTGGGCTTCCTTCCACACCTGCACACACCACTCCCTCGGGTTCCAGGGCCTCAAATCTATTCCGCAGAGGCACCTGGGGAGCCGAGCAT
>NW_011183417.1:0-435 GCF_000146605.3 Meleagris gallopavo
AACTGTATCCTGGGCTGCATTCAAAGAGGAGCGACCAGCAGGGAGAGGGAGGTGATTGTCCCCTCGACTCGGCTCTGGTGCGGCCCCATGTGCAGCACTGCGTCCAGGCCTGGGGCTCCAGCACAGGAATGATGTGTAGCTTTTGGAGCAGGTCCAGAGAAGGGCCACGAAGACGATCAGAGGGCTGGAGCACCTCTCTTAGAAGGAAATGTTGAGGGAACTGGGATTGTTTGTGTGGGAGAAGAGAAAGCTCTGGAGATAGCTCATGACAGCCTTCCAAGACTCGAAGGGAGCGCATAAGCAGGAGGGGCAACGGCTGTTTAGGAGGGTGGATAGCGATAGGACAAGGGGAAATGGGTTTTCAAGTGAGACAGGTGAGGTTTAGGTTGGTTATTAGGAGGTCAGCTTTTCACGCACAGGGTGGTGACGCACTGG
>NW_011183418.1:0-316 GCF_000146605.3 Meleagris gallopavo
GACCCCCCCCTTGCCCCCCACCCACCCCTTCCCCCGTGGGACCTGGTGGAGCCATGTGGGGGTGACGATGGCGATGCCGCGTGCCACCGCGCACAGGAATTTGACGGTGCGGCGGACGCAGTCGGTCACCAGGTGGGTGCAGTCGAAAACGGAGGTGGCCATGGACCCCCCCCAGCCCCCCCAGGGCCGCCTCCATCTCGGGGGAGGCCACCACTCCCGTGAACAGCACCTGGGGACGCCACGGGGGGACAGGTCAGGGACGGCCCTGAGGAGTGAATGGCTTCCAGGGGTGGGGGGACACGTCGGGGGCACTCAG
>NW_011183419.1:0-308 GCF_000146605.3 Meleagris gallopavo
ACTCACCCGGGGTCTCCATCACGCGTGGGGCAGCGTTGGGGTGCGGAGATCTTGAAGAAACAGCGGACACAGGTGCTCCAGTGGCTTCCTCCCGGCTGGGCACCGTGCTCCTCCTTGTCTGGGACCGCAGGGAGCTGCTCCGCAGCCGTGTCTGCCTCCCGCAGCCGGCCCAGCTCGGCCACACACGAGCTGCATTGCCACGTCCCACTGCACAACCCCAGCACGGCTGTGGGGGGCGGCGGGGCCATGAGGCACGGCGGAGCCCCATCCCGACGCGGGGCTCACCTCGGGACACGAGGCAGCGGGGG
>NW_011183420.1:0-438 GCF_000146605.3 Meleagris gallopavo
TCCTGAGTCAAGTCCTGCTTCAGCCTGTGCTCCCGTCACGTCCCATCCACTAAGCCCAGCCAGGCTTGGGTGAAGCCAATACAAATGTGCTTGTCTCTCACGAGCATTCGCCTCACTTTATCCTTCAGCCATCAACTCCCACCACTCGTTTCTCCACTGGTATCAACCTGCCCCCTGCTAGATATGATCTCCCTTGCATCTTTAGACTCCCAGAAGAGGAAGATCTCAGCAATGGGCTGTTCCTTACCATCGCGACAAGAGCGGAGAAGATGCTCTCCCAGGTCACAACCAAACACCCCTTCCTTCTCCACCTCCCGCTCCTTCGGCTTCTTTGGCGGGCCTTCACCAAGGAACGAAGGAAGGTGATGAGCTTGCCGTCGTTTCTTTGGCGTCTGCACAACAAAATGGAGAAACCCAGGTCATTCCAGGTTTGGCTCA
>NW_011183421.1:0-439 GCF_000146605.3 Meleagris gallopavo
TACAGGATGGAGTTGCTCGAGAATACTAGAGTTTGCAGATTCAAAAATCAAGCCTAGAATGCCAGACCTGAAGAATTTTCAGGAAATACGACAATGAAAGATAACATTAAATAAATAAATAACCCAATACAGCCACGTTATTTAAATTGGCCTTGAAAGCTACCAGTGTCTAACTACTGTTATTTTAGAGTTGTGCCCCTCTCTAGCAGCCACCAATTTTACTCAGCCAGCCATTACAAACCTTAATTTTCATAACTATGCAAGGGCTGATCCAAAAGGAATGCCTCCTATTTTATAATGCTGGCCACAGCGTCACAGGTGGACACAGCAGGGGTTGAACCTTCCTGCCAGCACTCAGTTCATTTTGTAGCCAGGCGACAGATGGGCAGCAGAGGCCGAGGGATGACAGCACAGCACCTGACGTGGAGGTGCACGACGG
>NW_011183422.1:0-396 GCF_000146605.3 Meleagris gallopavo
GAGCCACAAAGATGATCAGGGGACTGGAGCACCTCCCTTACGAAGACAGGCTGAGGGAGCTGGGCTTGTTCAGCCTGGAGAAAAGAAGGCTGCGGGGTGACCTCATTGCAGCCTTTCAGTACCTAAAGGGAGCCTACAAACAGGAGGGGAATCAACTCTTTGAAAGGGTAGATAACAGCAGGACAAGGGGAAATGGTTTTAAGTTGAGGGAGGGAAGATTTAGGTTGGACGTCAGGAGGAAGTTCTTTACAGAGAGAGTGGTGAGGTGCTGGAACAAGCTGACCAGAGAAGTTGTGGATGCCCCCATCCTTGGAAGTGTTAAAGGCCAGATTGGATGGGGCCCTGGGCAACCTGGTCTATTATTAAATGTGGAGGTTGGTGGCCCTGCATGTGGCA
>NW_011183424.1:0-347 GCF_000146605.3 Meleagris gallopavo
TCTTTCTGGGAGAGAGTAGCATAGTTGGTTGGAAAATGCCACCCATTTGTGAAAAAGCTGCTTTGTTTCCGGGAGAAAATAGCATTCTCTGGGGAGAAGATGTCCTCTTTTGGATGGAAAAGTAGTAGTTGTGGGAGAAGCTGTCCAATGTTTGGGCCCAAGGTAGCATTACTGGGAGGTAATGTCATTGTATTGGAGAAGGGTGGTATTTGTTGGGGAGAATGTGTTCTTTTTGGAAGCCAACGGTGTACTTTGGGGGGAAAAAGCGGCCTTTCTGGGAGAAAGTGTCCTAGTTTGGGGAGAAAGTGTCATACTGCGGGGTGTGGTGTAGCAGATTTAGGGGGGAA
>NW_011183425.1:0-341 GCF_000146605.3 Meleagris gallopavo
TCCCACCCCATCAAACCCACTCCAGTCACAACAACCTCATTTACCCATTGCCTCCTCCTGGTTGGGGCTCACTCCCTTTGTCCACACCAACCCCAAAACCCACACACTGTGCCCCGAAAAACCCCCACCACCCCACTGACCGCCTTCCGCACAGCATTGGAGGAGAAATAGAAGATGAAGGGGTCGAGCGCGGGGCTGAGGGTGGTGATGAGCAGAGCGTAGGGCCTCCACGTGGGGCTGCGCTGCTGCACAAAGCCCCACCACATGCGAGAGGTTGTAGGGTCCAAAGCAGACCCCAAAGATGACCATGGTGGCCACGGCCAGCCCCACGGTGCGGTACT
>NW_011183426.1:0-374 GCF_000146605.3 Meleagris gallopavo
ATTCTATATTCATAAGGCTCTTCTTGTTCTCTAAGTTGTTGTGCTACTTGAATAGAATAATCTTGCACAGAAACTTGCTTAGAAGATGCAGTTAAATTTGCTGAAGCCTAAGGACACAGACTGCTGGACTTTCACCCAGCTGCAAGTAAGGAAGGCCACACAGCTTACTCTAACTGCAAGATAAGGAAGAAAGACAGACTAAATTGAGACTCTGCAAGCATTGCCAGATCTTACAGGCCTGAGGATTGGAGAAAACAGCCCACCAAGAGACAACAAAAGGAACCAATCCAGAGCAGGAAGATCTCCAACCTCCATACTACTATTGGTCTACATGGCCGAGGGAGAGGTTGGCAACATGCACCAAAAGGGCATTT
>NW_011183427.1:0-387 GCF_000146605.3 Meleagris gallopavo
CAAGGGAACCTGGTAACAGCCTTTCAATACCTAAAGGAAAGAACAAGGGAAAATGGAGGTGAAATCTAAGGACAATGTCTTGTACAGTGAGGGTGCTGAGGCAGTGGCACAGGTTGCCAGAGACATGGTGGATGTGCTGGCCCTTTCAAGGTGAGCCTGGCTCAGACTCTGAGCAACTTGATCTAGCTGTGGATGGTCAGCATGGGGCAGTCGGAACACATCGCAAACCTACCTGCATACAAGCAGCGCACCAACATGGGGTGCGTGATGTTCATTACCCTGCTGTACAGATCTCACACCACTGATTGGAGGAGCCCAGGCAATCCTTCAACTCCATCAGGCTGCAAAATGAAATCAGAAGAGACGCAGAACATAATTAAACACAAC
>NW_011183428.1:0-366 GCF_000146605.3 Meleagris gallopavo
TGTGAATCAGGAGACTGCTTCCTTTGGGGTGTGGGGTGAGCCCTTAGAATGGGGTGAGTGATTCCTGCTTGATTTCAGAGCTGTGAGCTCTGCTTTTCTGGAGGATCTCAAGCTGGATGGCTGTAATTAATAGGGCTATTTGCTAATTGCATCCATGCGGTGTTTTTTAAGGGCATTGTGTGCATCCTTGTTGTGTTTTAAAATGATGTTCTGCGTCTCTTCTGATTTCATTTTGCAGCCTGATGGAGTTGAAGGATTGCCTGGGCTCCTCCAATCAGTGGTGTGAGATCTGTCCAGCAGGTAATGAACATCATGCACCCATGTTGGTGCGCTGCTTGTATGCAGGTAGGTTTGCGATGTGATCCG
>NW_011183429.1:0-374 GCF_000146605.3 Meleagris gallopavo
GTGAGCGGTGAGGGTCTCCTCCTGGTGGCCGTGGGATGCAGAATCCTCATCTTCCCCGCGGAGGCTCGCAGTCTTTCTCCCTGTTCGCTTCTGACCCTGCGGGAGGGGCAGCCCCCCCAGCCCCGTTTCAGCTCGCCCTGCGGACATCGAATCGCCTCGTTGCCAGGCGTCCTCGGGCTGTTCTCCAACCCTTCTGTTTGCGGCCTTCAGCCCCTCCTTATCCCAGACCCGGAGTCTGCCATCCCTTATTTTCCTGTCATTCTTGCTCCTACAAGCTGTCTCTAACTCCTCCCTCTCCCCCCATCCTTAGTCCCTGCGAAGCCCTTTCCTCGCGTTTTTACTACGGGCCCTTCTCGCCCTTCAGCACCGGCCCG
>NW_011183430.1:0-350 GCF_000146605.3 Meleagris gallopavo
GCTTCCAAAAAGAACGCATTCTCTCCCAGAAATACCTCCCTTCTCCAATACAATGACATTACCTCCCAGTAATGCTACCTTGGGCCCAAACATTGGACAGCTTCTCCCACAAGTACTACTTTTCCATCCAAAAGAGGACATCTTCTCCCCAGAGAATGCTATTTTCTCCCGGAAACAAAGCAGCTTTCTCACAAATGGGTGGCATTTTCCAACCAACTATGCTACTCTCTCCAAGAAAGAGCACTTTCTTGACAAGTAACCTTCCCTTTCTCTCAAAATAACTGCTAGGCACTCCTCAACAGGACATTTTCTTCCCACTCTACACCCCGTTTCTCCCAAAGGACCCTTTC
>NW_011183431.1:0-318 GCF_000146605.3 Meleagris gallopavo
GTGGCCTGAATGAAGTCACACACCCCCACTGAGTGCTGCTGTGCCAGATATGTTAGAACTCCAGTATGAATTGGAGTCAAAAGCAGCCAAATGGTATGCCACCATTGACATTGCTAACGCCTTTTTCTCCATTCCTTTGGCCACAGAATGCAGGCCACAGTTTGCTTTCACCTGGAGGGGCATTCAGTATACCTGGAATTGTTTGCCCCAGGGGTGGAAACATAGCCCAACCATTTGCCATGGGTTGATCCAAGCTGCACTGGAACAGGGAGGTGCTCCTGAGCACTTACAGTATATTGATGATATCATTGGGTGGGG
>NW_011183432.1:0-375 GCF_000146605.3 Meleagris gallopavo
TGCTCTTGTCGCCCACTGCGTGACGGGAGGAAGGTAGAAACGGGACCCGGTGACACACCGCCGCCATGTTGGGTGCGTCTCCGGCTCCGCTCCAGCGCCGAAGGGAGGCGCAATGCGGTGGTGAAACTGAATTTATGCAGCCCAACGAGGCCTGGATTGGCGCCTAACGCATCTTAACGATGAGTCTGTCAGAGCCGTTTTATCACTCCCCCCCAAACGCACTTCGAGTACTTTAGGAGCAGCAGTGGCATTTTGAATAAACTCAGCATATTTAGCAAAAGCTGCAACAGCTGCGTGACAGAACTTTGGGAAAAAACAATCTCTGTTGAATACTGTTATATAATGATCATCTGGTACTTAAATTAAGTAAACCAA
>NW_011183433.1:0-342 GCF_000146605.3 Meleagris gallopavo
CTTTGGGACTGGGGGGAAACAGAACAGGACGCTTTTCAACAGGCGAAACTGGCAGTTAAACAAGCCCAGGCATTGGGTCTATTTGATCCTACCCTCCCAGCCGAGTTAGATGTTCACATCACTCAAGATGGCTTTGGTTGTGGCCTGTGGCAACAACGCCCGAGTTCTGTTTGGACCCCCATTGGTTTCTGGTCTCGGGTTTGGCACGGAGCAGAAGAGAGATACAGTATGATTGAAAAGCAGTTATTGGCTGCCGATTCAGCACTGCAGGCAGTAGAGCCCATAACTGAAACGGCTGAAGTTATAGTCAAG
The DNA here is from genome assembly GCF_000146605.3 of Meleagris gallopavo. NCBI lineage: Eukaryota > Metazoa > Chordata > Aves > Galliformes > Phasianidae > Meleagris > Meleagris gallopavo. The sequence continues at coordinate 313 of NW_011183433.1, forward strand.
ACCACTCTGCCGATTCAGGGGTGGTAAAAG
>NW_011183434.1:0-399 GCF_000146605.3 Meleagris gallopavo
AACCCTGGCCATTCTGTGATTCTGTGATATTGGCCCTGTCCATCATGGTGGAGCAGCCTGGTGGCCCCTATGATGTCATAAGCGGCTGGAATGAGGGCAGGAGCAGTGCGTGCTGCGTCCCTTCATTGGAGCGCTTGAGCTCTGCCTGAGTAGCTCGCTTGTTGCACTTGTGCACCAACTGAGTACCTTTGTTTTCGCATCTTCTTGTGCAGCATCTTGTAGGTAAGCTGAGACAGTGTGGGAGAGACGGGTGGGCAGTGAGGGCTTGAGAAGTGCTGGCTGGCGGAGCTCATAGTATCGTATTGCTCACTCTTGTCCATCAGAAGTAATTTTCACCCAGTCCAAGCATTCCAAAACAATCCCTAAAGGTGGCATTTGTCCCCTGGATTTTCCCTCGTC
>NW_011183435.1:0-373 GCF_000146605.3 Meleagris gallopavo
AGAATTTGGGAGTGGCGTTCACTCCATGAATCTTATCACAGTTAGTGTCCCTAGTTGCTATCATGCAGACTCCACCAACCTCCAACAGATAGATACAGCTACAATATACACCCCTAAGGGGGAAGCAGGAATGCATTTTTTGATGAGCATAGATATGCTGTAGTAGATGTAACAGTGACTTAACAAGACTGGACATGGCTGGATGCACTTTGGTTGTTTTCCACCTAGAGGACAGGTTACACACACCTACAGCACACAGCTCTCCTGCTGTGTCGTGAGGATCAGAGCGAACCCCATGGCTGTCTGACTCTTCACACCACAGAGGTAAGGTTCCCTCAGCACAGCTGGATCCACTCTTAGTCCCAGATGCGTT
>NW_011183436.1:0-364 GCF_000146605.3 Meleagris gallopavo
TCGTAGAATCACAGAATGGCCTGGGTTGAAAAGGACCACAGTGCTCATCCAGTTCCAACCCCCTGCTGTGTGCAGGTCACCAACCAGCAGCCCAGGCTGCCCAGAGCCACATCCAGCCTGGCCTTGAATGCCTGCAGGGATGGGGCATCCACAGCCTCCTTGGGCAACCTGTTCCAGTGCCTCACCACCCTCTGGCTGAAAAACTTCCTCCTCATATCCAACCTAAATTTCCCCTGTCTCAGTTTAAAACCATTCCCCCTTGTCCTATCACCATCCACCCTCACAAACAGCCGTTCCCCCTCCTGTTTATCCGCTCCCTTCAAGTACTGGAAGGCCACCATGAGGTCTCCCTGCCAGCCTTCTC
>NW_011183437.1:0-335 GCF_000146605.3 Meleagris gallopavo
CGTATTGTCTGGGCCGTCATCCTTGGCATTTCCTTCCATGTTCTCTTGGCCCTTGCCTTTGCCTGGGCATTCCCTTGCCCTCCTGTTTTTGTGGAACCCGCACCTGGGGCGGGGTGCAGCCCTGCGAGCACAGCTGGGGGCAGTTTGGCTGTGGAGTGGGGCAGAGCCAGGCTCCACCCCTCCCTGATCCCATGTAAGGGCTGGGAAGAGTAGGGGCAGCATCTGAACTTGGGGAGTGCTTCCTTTGGAGTATGCCTTGTTCTTTGGTGATGGAGTGAGTGATTTTTTTTTTTTATTTTTTTTTTTTCTCCTTCCATTGTGGAGCTGCTCTCTCT
>NW_011183438.1:0-339 GCF_000146605.3 Meleagris gallopavo
CACCTGAAAGACCCTGAAAATTTAAACAGATATTTGAGACAGGAATGTCGCGGCTCAGGAAGATCTGAGGAGGCCCAAATTATTTGGGGCCTGGCTAATGCTTACCGGGCCTTATTCAATACTATCCTGGAGAGGGAGAGAGTTTGTGAAATTGAAAAGGAGGGTCTCAGGGAAACAGTGCAAAATGAGCGAGAGAGTCTCCTGGTCGAGAGAAACAGCCTCCAAAACTGAGAGAGATGCCCTCCGAATTGAGAGAGACTCCCTGCAATCCAAACTCAACAGTCTTCAATCTCAACAAGACACCCTCCAATCTAAGCTAGATACTCTCATCATCGAACG
>NW_011183439.1:0-454 GCF_000146605.3 Meleagris gallopavo
TAGCAGCTCCCTCTGGAATGGTATGCCACATAATATGCAGATGCCACATAGTTATTTCCATCCATGTTTTCAATTGGCTATATATACCTATTGCTCCATAGAGCAAAGTGGTGAACTTAATTAAGGCCCAGTATGTTTTTAGCATTAAGAAAGAAGAGACAGTGGCATGCAGCCCCTTAAAAGGCAGTTTCAGTAGAGAAAGCATTTTTTCTCTTTTTTTTTCTTTTACAGAAACAAGATAGCAAGGCTCAAAGTTTACAATATCCTAGAGTATTGGCCGTCCGCCTGGACTTTTCAAGGTCACGCTTTCAGACAGTACTGGTGAAACAGATAAACTTTCCCAATTGAAGCTGTCTGAGTAGCGGAGAGAGAGATTTGTTCAAAAGCTAAAAAGCAACTGTTGCCCGCATCCTCCACCAAGAATGTCAACGGTTTACGGCTGGTTCGCCCGGTT
>NW_011183440.1:0-440 GCF_000146605.3 Meleagris gallopavo
TGGCGCGACTTTCCAGAAGGGAAGGACAACGCAGTGCAGCCAAACCCTGGGAATAAACCCGCAACCACGAGCAACAGACAAGAGCCTGTGACCTGTCCCTAGCCTGCACGGAGGCCACACACCTCAACGTGCCAAGGGGCTTCTCGGGTAAAGCCAAAGGCCGTGACGCACACCCCGAGTACAGGGCCGTCGCATTGACAGGCCACCACCAGGCAACGATGCCGAGGGGCCGGAGGAGGAAGAGGGGCAGGGAAACGGCACTACCCTGCTTACAGGGCGGCCTCGGGGTCCGGCGAGCTCCATTTCCCACTCGGGTGCGGAGAGGTGGCTCTCGCCCTCCGTTACAGGGGCCACGCTCCCAGGCAGCCAAGGAGCAGCAAGGCAAAAGGCCAACTACAGCAAAGACCCGAGCCCTGCTTACAGGGAGGTCGCCAGCACAA
>NW_011183441.1:0-305 GCF_000146605.3 Meleagris gallopavo
TGTCGTCCACCAGGACGCCCAGGTCCCTCTCTGCAGAGCTCCTCTCCAGCAGCTCATCCCCCAGCCTGTATTGGTGCATGCAATTATTCCTCCCTAGGTGTAAGACCCTACACATGCTTTTGTTAAACCTCATCCGGTTTCTTACTGCCCAGCTCTCCAGCCGGTCCAGGTCTCGCTGAATGGCAGCACAGCCTTCAGGCGTGTCAGCTAATCCTCCCAACTTCGGATCATCAGCAAACTTGCTGAGGGTGGCCACTATCCCCTCATCAAGGTCACTGATGAAGATGTTGAACAAGACCGGACCC
>NW_011183442.1:0-328 GCF_000146605.3 Meleagris gallopavo
TTGAGATTGGTTAGTAAAAAGCACAGATTTCCCATGAGTAATTTGAAACAAGTCCTCTTCAGTTGCTGTTTATTAATGTCTTCTGGAATTCCAAACGCTCAGAGTTACTCAGTAGTACGTCTTGCTGCAAACAGCTTTTCTTTTTTTTCTCAGTCCTGCCTGAATTTTGCTTCTCCACCTCTGCAGACGACACCTCTATGGCTCTTCTCCGTAATCCTGTGTTGTTTGGTGTAAGGATGGTAACTAATCCTTGTGACGTACAAAGATGCAGGCTTGTTCCTGACCTGAGCTTTGAATTTCCAAGGCAATAGTATGAGATAGAGTTGTG
>NW_011183443.1:0-363 GCF_000146605.3 Meleagris gallopavo
AGTAGCAGCTGACCTCCGTTTACGTCTGTTTACGAGGGTGGATAGTGATGGGATACGGGGGAATGGCTTTTAACTAAGACAGGAGAGGTTTAGGTTAGACAGTAGGAGAAAGTTTTTCACCCAGAGGGTGGTGACACACTGGAACAGGTTGCCCAAGGAGGCTGTGGATGCCCCATCCCTGGAGGCATTCAAAGCCAGGCTGGATGTGGCTCTGGGCGGCCTGCTCTGGTGGTTGGCTACCTTGCTTGTAGCAGGAGGTTGAAACTAGGTGATCACTGTGGGCCTTCTCAACCCAGGAAGCTCTGTGATTCTGTGATTCTATGACCTCGTGTGCTCATGAAAATTACAGAGTGCAGGCGGATT
>NW_011183444.1:0-322 GCF_000146605.3 Meleagris gallopavo
AAGCACACACAGCTGTGATGCAGTCACAGTTCTCTCCGAAATTCTGTGCTTGATTAAAATCCAAAACAAATACTCTATGCCATGAATGAGCAAAGCTTGCTATCAACCAGACGAGGTCAAAATATTCTTTCTCACCCTTCGCTTCCCTTTCCTGCACTTGAAGCAGCAACCCGCTGATCATCGGGGGCTCAAGTTTGCCATCAGAGATTGTCAGTGGTCATCTGAAGGCTTTGTTGGCTGTCAGAGGGCTCCACTGATCACCAGAGATCTTCACTGACTGGTCAGAGGGCTTCTTGAAATCAACAGAGGGTGTCATGGGTCA
>NW_011183445.1:0-560 GCF_000146605.3 Meleagris gallopavo
GTTAGGAAACGCTGAGTTTTTGGTGAGAAAACTGGCATTTCTGGTACAAAACGTCACATTTTTGGGAGAAAACTGGTATTTGTGGTGGAAAATGTCGTGTTTTTGTGATAAAACTGTCACTTGTTGGAGAAAATACCATATTTTTGGGGAGAAAACTGCCATTTCTGAGAGTTAAATGCCGTATTTCCGGGAGAAAACTGGTATTTCTGGTAGAAAACGCTGATTTTGTTGTGAGAGAACTGGTATTTCTGTTCCAAAATGTCATATTTCATGGAGAAATCTGCTATTTCTGGAAGAAAACGTGATATTTCAGGGGAGAATCCTGCAATTTCTGGGTGAAAATGGCGTATTTTGGGGGGGAAACTGCCGTTTCTGAGAGAAGATGTCCTATTTTTGGAGGGAAAACCGGTATTTCTGTGAGAAAATGTGATATTTCTGGGAGAAAACTGCAATTCCTGGCAGAAAATGTCACATTCTTGGGGGGAGAATCCTTGTATTTCTGGTAGGAAACGTGTTTTGGGTGAGAAAGCTGGTATTTCTGGAACAAAATGTAATATTTC
>NW_011183446.1:0-439 GCF_000146605.3 Meleagris gallopavo
GACGGCACGCGTGTGATCAGCAGGTCTGTCAGAGAAGCGGGTGAGGTTGCACGCCGAGCTGCAGGAGGGGAGGGGAGAGGAGTTCCCAGCACAGCTCTGCACGATGCTCTGCGACACTGGGCAGCTTGATCATGGCTCAGCAGTGGGATCAGATGAGGAGAAGCAGAGAAGAAAATCAAGGATGGGAGGGCACTATAAAACACAGTCGGTGCATGTCCACGCAGTCTTGCAGACCCAGAGCTTCCCAAGTTGTTTCCGATTCTGTAGCATTTGTGTGCTGCAGGGTGAGCAAAAGGTCCTGCAGTTTGATTCTTCTGCAAGAGCCAGTGAGCTGCAGATCAAGCAGTACTGCCTGACATTGGTCAGGGTGAGCTCGTCCTGCCGCAGCGTGATGATGACAGGTCTGCAGATGCTCTGCACGGCCAGCTCGTAGGTTGGG
>NW_011183447.1:0-451 GCF_000146605.3 Meleagris gallopavo
TTATTCTGAAGAGTGAAAGAAAGGAAGGTTCGTGGAAACAGGCACTCAAGGCTTGCAAGAGATGCAGTGCTCCAGATCAGAGATAGGATCATCACAGTGCCAGAGCACACTTTATCACTAAAGGAAACATTTGAGAGCACATTCACAACCTCTGCATAAGCTGTAACGATTCAGCATCTTTAGCTTTATCATTCAGTTGGAGAAGGCAGATGCTCTCACACATCAGTCAGCAAGCACTTGGAGGAGCCAGCCCTCTGGTTTGTACAGTGACAGACATCATTGCTGCCGGCTCTGACACCTTACCAGGAGATGCTTCAGTTTAGTAACGTGGACTTCATTCCTTCCATCAGCAGCTGCTCCTGGACTGACCTTCATTCATACAGTGACACCATCACTTCTAGCACGAGCTGACCTGCAAAACAGAGGGAAGAAAGTGGGATGACAACAAACA
>NW_011183448.1:0-478 GCF_000146605.3 Meleagris gallopavo
TTTTATTTTTTCTGTAGTGAGTTTTTTTGTTTGCTTTGCATTGTCTTTGTTTCCTATTTGTGTATTCTTTGTCTTTCCTGCTCCTTTCTTTGCGTGATCTTGTTCCTTGCTGCAAGCATTCCTTTCCTGTTCAGAGTATGTTTGTTGGCTTTGCTTTCAGTTGCTCCTTTGCTTTCCATTCTTTGCCTTGCCTTGCTTTGCCTCCCTTGTCTCCTTGCCCATGCCACTCCTCTGACCTTGCCTTCACTTACCTGATGCTGTCTTTGTGCCTTGACTGTTGTGTTTTTTCCTTTCCAGGCTTCTGGAAGTGCAGGCAGCTCTCGGCTTTCGTGCAGTGCTTGCTGCGTTTGCAGCTCCTTCTCGGTTTCCCAGGTGGGTCCCCGCCTCGTGGGCATCCTTGCCTCTTGCCTTGTGCTGGCCTGGAGGCTTTCCTCTGCTGGCTGGGTGGAGTCCATGCCTGGTAGCTACCCTTCCCTCC
>NW_011183449.1:0-492 GCF_000146605.3 Meleagris gallopavo
GTGTTGCAGGAGGCTGAATTCGCAGTTGTCGGCATCGGAATCGCTCTCCTTCACTCTCACGCGCGGAAAGCGGCATTCGCGCTGAACCGCTCCGGAGACTTTGCCGGAGCTGGCCGAGAAATCACGCTTTTCCCGAACGCCGCTTTGAGCTGTCAGCAGCGGTCTCGTGTTTCTTGCTTGTGGACAACGGGCCACTTCAGCCAGCTGCTTTTCTCCGACGAGTGAGCGGGCTCCTGTGCGCACATCGGAAAGGAGCGGTTTGCACTTCGCCTTGGCTACATGCAGAATGCACTACGCCTACCTCTGAATACTATGTCTCTGTCTTTATTTCGTGCGACAGTTCATTCTAGTGAGGTTTCCACGGCTACACATCTGCATTCAGAGAGGAAAAGAGTGGAAGGAAAAACCCTCTCTAATAAGACACCTGGAAGTTGGAGGAGCGACAGATGTAGTGCTCTCAGGGAGAGCGTTTCAGGACTGCGGAGAAAAAAC
>NW_011183450.1:0-474 GCF_000146605.3 Meleagris gallopavo
TTTTCAGACCTTTAAAGATTTGGGAGGAAAACCTTCAGCTTTTTTGCCTTTAATTCTAAAATTCTGTAGGCTCAGTTGAGTAAAATCTGCTTTGTGATGTACAACTCAGTCCTGCTTTTTGCTGATACTTGGAAAAAGTATTCCTGCATTTGCCAGGATACTCATGTTATAAACCAAATGTGATGGTAAGCTGACATTCACATTGTAACCCCTTTTCGAGAATGGCCTCACAATTTGTCAAAAAAAAAAAAAAACAGCTAGAGAACAAATTCTTGTATTTACAGTTGCATTACAATATAAACCTCTCTTGATACAGTCTGACAGAGCAGTTTTTATTCTCCATATGTGCATAGATGAGTGTATGTAAAACCCCAACAGGAGAAGTACCAGAGTCAAGAGTGGGAGATTTCAACAAGCCTAGACAGAATCAAATTATTATTTTTTAAATATGCCTTCTATGTTCACAGGTTCTAC
>NW_011183451.1:0-443 GCF_000146605.3 Meleagris gallopavo
GGTTCTGTGACTAGAAGGGCGGAGGGATCTGCGGATCCGCGCCCCCGGAAAAGGAAAATAGGGGACCCCGAAATAATTGAAAACAGCGGCAACAATCTGAGGTGAAACAAACTAATTTACTAAATATAGTATCAGCAGAATATAAGGAGAGAGAGAGTGTGTGTCTGGAAGGTGGATCGGCCTCACCACAACGCTGAGATGAGAAGTGCAGTCCAGTTGAGCCGATGAAGAAGCGCAGGCAGAGAAGCGCAAGCGAAGAAGCGCAGGCAGAGAAGAGAGAATCAGGTGACCTTGCTGGGAGTTATATCTCCCCACTGACTGCAAAGCCCCCTGGGGAAATGTAGTTGTTCTTCTCCTCCAGACAGACACCCGGAACTTGAGCATCAGCAGTCAAACCCCCAGTGCATTACATGATGTTATGATGTGGAATACTGATAACCCAA
>NW_011183452.1:0-515 GCF_000146605.3 Meleagris gallopavo
TTGGAAGCCAACGGTGTACTCTGGGGGGAAAAGCCTCCTTTCTGGGAGAAAATGTCCTAGTTTGGGGAGAAAGTGTCATAGTGCGGAGTGTGGTGTAGCAGATTAGGGGGAATTGGGAGGTATTCCTAAGAGAACTGTCATTTCTGGGTGAAAAGGTCTTATGTGGGGGGGAAAAGGTAGGAGGAATGTGTGAGAAAGCTGGTGTTTCTGGGAGTAAATGCCATCTTTTGGGGGCTAGAAATGGTCTTTCTGGTGGGATGTGCCACATCTTTGTGAGGCAATCGGTGTTTGTGAGGGCCAATGGCATATATTCTGGATCGAAATGGTCTTTCCGCAGTAAAATGCCAAAAGTCTGGGAGTAAGTGTCATGATGAGGAATGTAATGGAGTGTAATTGGGAGGAACTGGGAGGAATTTCTCGTAGTCGTGGTCTTTGTGGGTGCATATGTCCCATTTAGGGAAGGAAAGGAGTATTTCTTAGCAGAACTGCCATAGCATTTATGGAAAATATCCTAT
>NW_011183453.1:0-534 GCF_000146605.3 Meleagris gallopavo
TTTGAACATTTCATCTACCCATTCAAATATAAATTCCTCTCCAGTGATTTATATGATTCTGTTCACTACATGGAAAAGTCAACGTATGTAGATTCTAAAAAGCTAAAACTGATGTTATGAATCGACTTGGCTAGGTGTAAGTTCTTAATTTCATGTACAAGTGTTCTATGCAATGCATTAAGTAATTATTTTTTCTAAGGCTATTTAAAGAAGGAGTTGTAAAAAAAAAATAAATAAATAAAAAGGCTTGGGTGCAGAGACATCAAAACCTTGAAAATCAGAAGTCACACTGACAGCATCAGCAATTCTTTCACCAGCTGAATTTATTAATCTTTGAATCTTTAATCTTGGATTCTACTGAATTCCAGACAAGATGCTACAACTCCTTCCCAAGTGTATCACTCCTGAACTAGGGAGAACAGCTAGCAAGGAATGTTATCAAAACTCCCTCAAACCCAGAGGGAAAGCTAGCAGTATCTCTACAGAAATAACAGCATTACATATTTTCAGCTACGACTCCTTTACACCCACCTT
>NW_011183454.1:0-476 GCF_000146605.3 Meleagris gallopavo
GTGCCGGGCTCTGGAATGGGTAAACGCTGGCGGGTGTGCATCGCCCTTACCTGCTGGGCGGACAATGACCAGTCAGCAAAGTGAGGTTCCGGGGCATGCCGGGAATCGCAGATTCCAGTTCCTTGCTGTTTCCACAGAGACCAACACATCTCTCCGTGCAGTTGTTACGGCACTTGGGAGCACCGCAGCTCTGCTGCCACCTGTTGGACACAATACAGTCATGAAGGCACTGCCCTGCATCCGGGCCTCTTGCACAAACCTGTGCTCCTTGCTCGGAGCACATGGTTGCACTCTGTGCACCATGTTGCTTACCACCAGAGAAGGCTCAGGTACCCAACACCATTTTGGCTTCCATCTTGTCTGAGAACTGCTCATGATGCACAGCCCTCATCTTTGCTTTGGTGAGGTGGGGACTGCCATTGCTTCCTCAGTCCCACACACCCCTTCCCATCCCACACTGCCATGGGAGATCAGGG
>NW_011183455.1:0-449 GCF_000146605.3 Meleagris gallopavo
TGGACACAATACAGTCATGAAGGCACTGCCGGTGACGATCCGTGCCTCTTGCACAAACCTGTGCTCCTTGCTCGGAGCACATGGCTGCACTCTGTGCACCATGTTGCTTACCACCAGAGAAGGCTCAGCAACCCAACACCATTTTTGCTTCCATCTTGTCTGAGAACTGCTCATTATGCACAGCCCTCATCTTTGCTTTGGTGAGGTGGGGACTGCCATTGCTTCCTCAGTCCCACACACCCCTTCCCATCCCACACTGCCATGGCAGATCAGGTTCTGGACCACCTGAGGACCCAAACAGGCCAGGAGTCTTTGGGTCCTGACGAGATGAGTCCCAGAGTTCCGAGGGAATTCACCGCTGCAGTCACCGAGCCACTCTCCATGCTATTTCAGAAGTCGAGGCAGTCAGGTCAAGTCCCTGCTGAGGAGAAAAAGGTGACAGCACACCT
>NW_011183456.1:0-630 GCF_000146605.3 Meleagris gallopavo
TAATGCTACCTTGGGCCCAAACTTTGGACAGCTTCTCCCACTAATACTACTTTTCCATTCCAAAAGAGGACATCTTCTCCCCAAAGAATGCTATTTTCTCCCGGAAACAAAGCAGCTTTCTCACAAATGGGTGGCATTTTCCAACCAACTATGCTACTCTCTCCCAGAAAGAGCACTTTTCTGACAAGTACCTTCCCTTTTCTCTCAAAAATACTGCTAGGCACTCCTCAACAGGACATTTTCTCCCATCTACACCCCGTTTTCTCCCCAAAGGACCCCTTTTCACACCAAAAATACCACACTTGCCCTCCAAGAGAAGTCAGTCTTTCCCACTATTGTCCACTTTTCTCCCACGTACTTGTCATTTTCTCCCAGAAATACCACATTTCACTTGGAAATTGGCCTGTGCTTCCAAAAAGATGGTATTTTCTCCCAGGCATACCTGTTTTCTTCAAACTACCGCACGTTTTCTCCCAAAAAGACTAGATGACAAGACCAAATTGGACACTTGCAAACAAGAGTAGGACATCTTCTCCCACTAATACCACTTGTCTCCCAAGGATAGGACATTTTCCCTAAATGCTATGGCAGTTCTGCTAAGAAATACTCCTTTCCTTCCCTAAATGGGAC
>NW_011183457.1:0-359 GCF_000146605.3 Meleagris gallopavo
CGGCCATGCTGGCAGAATGAGACTCAAATGGCCATGGAAACAAATTCCAGACAAGCTACCCGGTAAGCAGGGCTGTGCAGGGGAGGGCAGCATGGGGAAGTGGAGCAGGAGGCTGCTTCTCAGGTGTTTCCCATCTGCCCTTCAGATGGACAACCCAACACAAATGGGAACAGATGATCCCGAGCGCCTGAGGGCAATAGGAACAACTGGTGTTCCTTTCGTCAATAAAAAAAGATAAGTCAGTCCCAAAAATGGAGCCTGTCTTGCTCCAAAAACTGCATAAAATCTCCCGTATTCTTAGCACAGATCTTTTCCACTGCTTGGCTGACTCCTGACCCCACTGCAGGTGCTGGCACCAC
>NW_011183458.1:0-508 GCF_000146605.3 Meleagris gallopavo
GCAAGTGAGAAACACGAGAGCGCTGCTGACGGCTGAAAGCGGCACTCGGGGAGAAGCGCGATTTCTCGACCAGCGTCGGCAAACTCTCCGGAGCGGTTCAGCGCGAGTGCCGCTTTCTACGCATGAGAGCGAAGCAGTGCAATTCCGATGCCGAGAACGTGCGAATTCAGCCTCCTGCACTACCTCCGTAGGGAGGTTTTTTCTCCGCAGGCCAGAAAGGATCGCTCCCCACTTTCTGTCACGCTCTCTCTCCCTGGGAGCGAAACAAATGTCGCTCCCCGAACTTCCAACAGCCTTATTAGAGAGGGTTTTGCTCTCCACTCTTTTCCTCCGAGCATGCACAAGCGTAGCCATGGAGAAAAACACCAAAAAAGAATTGCCGCTCGAAATGAAGGCAGAGACGTCGTATTCACAGCTAGGCCTAGTGCATTCTGCATGTACCCAAGGCGAAGTGCAAACCGCTCCTCTCCGACGTGCGGACGCGAGACCGCTCGCGCGTCGGAGAAAA
>NW_011183459.1:0-342 GCF_000146605.3 Meleagris gallopavo
GGCTTACTTTCGGGAGAAAGCGGCTCTTTGCGGTATAAAATGTCGTATATTTGCGATAAAACTGGCATTTCTTGGAGAAAATATCATATTTTTGGGGAAAAATCTACTATTTCTTGGAAAAGGTGTCATATTTAAGGGAAGAAATCTGGTATTTCTGGAGAAAATGTCATGTTTGGGGATAAAATAGGTATTTCTGGTGAAAAACGTAGAGTCTTCGGTGATAAAACTGGAATTTCTGGGGCAGAATATCATATTTTGGGAGAAAGCTACTATTTCTCGGAGAAAACGTCCTATTTCTGGTTGAAAAACGGTAATTGATGGGAGGAAAACGTACCTATTTCT
>NW_011183460.1:0-451 GCF_000146605.3 Meleagris gallopavo
ACAAGAAGCTCCAGGTCTTGCTCCACTAGCTCAGAGAAATGCCGTGTCTTTGTGCTACAGCCTAACATCTCACAACCCTTAAACAGGTAAACAAAGATCTCGGGACTGCTCCTGAGTTCATTTACATCCGCCAAAACTCAGAACAGACAAGGTATCAAAGCAGCACAAATTAGAGGAGGGAAAGGGCACAACTCTGGAAGCCTGATGGCTCTTCTCATGCTGCCACCATCAGAGCACATTTCCTCCCTGCTCACTCCAAGTTCTGTTTATCCAAGGGACTTCTACGAGCTCCCCTGGGAAAAGAGCTCGGCTTCTAAACAGGGGTTTTGTCTCCCTTAGGGAGCTTTACACCAGCAATCTAACATTCAAGGCTAGAAAAAGGAGACCCTTCTGCAGATCTGAATGCTTTGTCAACAAGAAGAGTAGCAGATGCTTAAAAATGGCAGAACTG
>NW_011183461.1:0-437 GCF_000146605.3 Meleagris gallopavo
AAAACAACAAAGAAAACTAGCAGGGTTCTAGGAAATAACAGAAAGCCACAGGAAGCAAGGCAGAAGGCGAAGGTTATGTCTGTGTGTCTGGAAACAGAGCTGCGGACGTTCAGTGCTGCTCGGAGCACCATCGCAGACAGCTGCACAGAGCAGGGCTCCAGAAGCACTGACAGCTCCTGTCAGCTTCAGTATTGAAGCGATCTGATCGACTTGCAATTCCGTATTTCAAGCACTTTAAAGAAAAAAGCACTAAAGCTGGCAAACACGTGATGGCTTCAGTTAACAAACACCAAGTTAAATGGCACTTAAGGCAATAAGCACCTTAAGTTACTGCACCTCTTGTAGTTTATCCAGAGAGGCTTCTAGCTCCTTTAGAGCTTCTTCTCATTCCTGGAGCTAGAAAAAAAAAAAAATCCAAAGGAAAAATGTTGAAATGG
>NW_011183462.1:0-388 GCF_000146605.3 Meleagris gallopavo
TCCTCTCTGAATGCAGAAGTATAGCAGTGGAGAGCCTCGCAGGGATGAATTGTGGCTCGAAATAAAGGCAGAGACATAGTATTCAGAGGTAAGCGCACTGCATTCTGCATGTAGCCAAGCCGAAGTGCAAACCGCTCCTTTCCGATCAGTGCACAGGAGCCCGCTCACTCGTCGGAGAAAAGCAGCCGCCAGAATTGGCCCGTTCTCGTCAAGCGAGAAACACGAGACCGCTGCTGACGGCAGAAAGCGGCGTTCGGGTAAAGCGCGTTTCTCGGCCAGCTCCGGCAAAGTCTCCGGAGCGGTTCAGCACGAATGCCGCTCTCTGAGCATGAGAGCGAAGGAGTGCGATTCCGATGCTTCCTGCACTACCTGCGAGTGGGGGTTTTCG
>NW_011183463.1:0-528 GCF_000146605.3 Meleagris gallopavo
AAAGAGGACATCTTCTCCCCAAAGAATGCTATTTCCTCCCGGAAACAAAGCAGCTTTTCCTCACAAATGGGTGGCATTTTCCAACCAACTATGCTACTCTCGTCCCAGAAAGAGCACTTTTCTGACAAGTACCTTCCCTTTTCTCTCAAAAATACTGCTGGACACTCCTCAACAGGACATTTCCTCCCATCTACACCCCGTTTTCTCCCCAAAGGACCCCTTTTCACACCAAAAATACCACACTTGCCCTCCAAGAGAAGTCAGTCTTTCCCACTATTGTCCACTTTTCTCCCACGTACTTGTCATTTTCTCCCAGAAATACCACATTTCACTTGGAAATTGGGCCTGTGCTTCCAAAAAAGATGATATTTTCTCCCAGGCATACCTGTTTTCTTCAACCAACTCACGTTTTCTCCCAAAAAGACTAGATGACAAGACCAAATAGGACACTTGCAACCAAGAATAGGACATCTTCTCCCACTAATACCACTTCTCTCCCAAGGATAGGACATTTTCCCTACATGCTAT
>NW_011183464.1:0-462 GCF_000146605.3 Meleagris gallopavo
AACAGCGGCCCGAGCGGGAGCGTGCCAGGAAAGCGGCCCGAGTCCTGGTGCTGGCCGCCGTGCTGACACAGGCAGCTTCGCCTAGCGCCGGCGTCTGTGGCCTGGAAGATGGCGGCGGCGTGGCAGCTTCCTCTTTGTGGCTGGGATGCTGCCGGCGTGCTGCCTGTGCCCAGTGGTGCTGCCTTTGGTGATGGTGCAGGCGGGCGTGGGGCGCTTGGGCGGCTCGGTGCCGTCCCGTGGTGCTCGTCTGCCAGCCGGCAGGAGATGCATCCGGGCGGCAGTGCCAGGCGGGTGAGAACCACGCGGGGCTGTTTGAGCGTGCGGCCTCTTCCACGGGCCGTCCAGTGTGCAGCAGAGGAGGCACGGGGCGCTTGGCTGGCTCAGTGCTGTCCCCACGGTGCTCGTCTGCCAGCCGGCAGGAGATGCATCCGGGTGGCAGTGCCAGGCGGGTGAGAACCACGC
>NW_011183465.1:0-479 GCF_000146605.3 Meleagris gallopavo
AAAGAATACACAAATAGGAAACAAAGACAATGCAAAGCAAACAAAAGTCTCACTACAGAAAAATAAAATAAAAAGAACAAAACAAAACAAGGAATGAAAACGAAGCAAAGCAAAGCGAGGATGAGAAATACAAGAGGAAAGCCAATGAATTCAATACACTAGCATGGCAAAGCAAAGAATCCTAGCAAAGTAAAGAGAGAACAAAGCTCACCAGTGCTTAACAATGGAAAGAAAGAACCAAATTTAACAGCAGTGCAAGGCCACAATACCAACAATAACCAAAGAGCAAACCAAAGCCAGGAAAAACCAGGAAAAGAAAAGAAAGAGTATGTAAAAAAAAGACCAAGGAGAGCAAAGCAAAATACACTTGAAATCCTCACAAACAGAGGGGAATACGCTCAGGAAAGGAAAAAGCAGTTCCAAGAATAGAAACAAAAAGGGAAATAAAACAACCCTGGAAAAAAACCCAAATAGCATTG
>NW_011183466.1:0-528 GCF_000146605.3 Meleagris gallopavo
TTTCACTTGGAAATTGGGCCTGTGCTTCCAAAAAGATGGTATTTTCTCCCAGGCATACCTGTTTTCTTCAAACTACCGCACGTTTTCTCCCAAAAAGACTAGATGACAAGACCAAATAGGACACTTGCAACCAAGAATAGGACATCTTCTCCCACAAATACCACTTGTCTCCCAAGGATAGGACATTTTCCCTAAATGCTATGGCAGTTCTGCTAAGAAATACTCCTTTCCTTCCCTAAATGGGACATATGCACCCACAAAGACCACGACTCCGAGAAATTCCTCCCAGTTCCTCCCAATTACACTCCATTACATTCCTCATCATGACACTTACTCCCAGACTTTTGGCATTTTACTGCGGAAAGACCATTTCGATCCAGAATATATGCCATTGGCCCTCACAAACACCGATTGCCTCACAAAGATGTGGCACATCCCACCAGAAAGACCATTTCTAGCCCCCAAAAGACTGGCATTTACTCCCAGAAACACCAGCTTTCTCACACATTCCTCACCTTTTCCACCCCA
>NW_011183467.1:0-464 GCF_000146605.3 Meleagris gallopavo
CCTTCTGGGCACCATGAAGCGCAATTCAGAGCTCTGGGGGAACCCTATTGTGCCGGGCTCTGGAATGGGTAAATGCTGGCGGGTGTGCATCGCCCTTACCTGCTGGGCAGACAATGACCAGTCAGCAAAGTGAGGTTCCGGGGCATTGTGGGAAATGCACATTCCACTTCCTTGCTGTTTCCACAGAGACCAACACATCTCTCCGTGCACTTGTTACGGCACTTGGGAGCACCGCAGCTCTGCTGCCACCTGTTGGACACAATACAGTCATGAAGGCACTGCCCTGCATCCGGGCCTCTTGCACAAACCTGTGCTCCTTGCTCGGAGCACATGGCTGCACTCTGTGCACCACGTTGCTTTCCACCAGAGAAGGCTCAGGTACCCAACACCATTTTGGCTTCCATCTTGTCTGAGAACTGCTCATTATGCACAGCCCTCATCTTTGCTTTGGTGAGGTGGGGATG
>NW_011183468.1:0-474 GCF_000146605.3 Meleagris gallopavo
GTGCCGGGCTCTGGAATGGGTAAACGTTGGCGGGTGTGCATCGCCCTTACCTGCTGGGCAGACAATGACCAGTCAGCAAAGTGAGGTTCCGGGGCATGCCGGGAAATGCACATTCCACTTCCTTGCTGTTTCCACAGAGACCAACACATCTCTCCGTGCAGTTGTTACGGCACTTGGGAGCACCGCAGCTCTGCTGCCACCTGTTGGACACAATACAGT
The DNA here is from genome assembly GCF_000146605.3 of Meleagris gallopavo. Classification (NCBI taxonomy): domain Eukaryota; kingdom Metazoa; phylum Chordata; class Aves; order Galliformes; family Phasianidae; genus Meleagris; species Meleagris gallopavo. The sequence goes on from NW_011183468.1 coordinate 220, forward strand.
CATGAAGGCACTGCCCTGCATCCGCGCCTCTTGCACAAACCTGTGCTCCTTGCTCGGAGCACATGGCTGCACTCTGTGCACGATGTTGCTTACCACCAGAGAAGGCTCAGGTACCCAACACCATTTTGGCTTCCATCTTGTCTGATAACTGCTCATTATGCACAGCCCTCATCTTTGCTTTGCTTTGGTGAGGTGGGGACTGCCATTGCTTCCTCAGTCCCCACACACCCCTTCCCATCCCACACTGCCATGGCA
>NW_011183469.1:0-337 GCF_000146605.3 Meleagris gallopavo
TGCTGAGAGTGGAAACGCAGCGATGTTGCAGCCCCGCTCTTGGAGTCCAAAGCCATTCCCACACGACCCATGGCTGTCTGCCAACGCCAAGTGGCACACGAGGTCCGGCAGTGGGTCAGGTAATGACATGACAACAGGACAGCATGGACAGTTGTGATGCTACTTTATTTATTTATTGGCACAGCACAGCATGGAAAGCCCCAGGTGATGCCAGCAGTGGTTCTCTGGCTGTCAGATGATGCCCCCAAACCACACGCCGGGGGTGCTCCCACCTCCTGACTGATGGTGGAGAGGAGTGGGAGGGCAGAGGTGGTGCGTCGTGGGGGGGCTGGGGCTG
>NW_011183470.1:0-473 GCF_000146605.3 Meleagris gallopavo
TAAAGCACCTGTATGGCAAATAGGAAAGGGAAGCTTGCTTGCTGATGAGTAAAGCTCTTAACACACATGCAGAAGTTTTGTATGCCTGGTGGGATTCTGAGTCGGAAGGGCTTAACAGACTTAGACTTCTCTGGATTTGGAGCATCGCTGAGAACTTCCACTTGTGTCCTACATTTGAGACAAAGACTATGAAGACTACGAAACAGCTGTTAAGAAACTTAATGGAGGACTGTATTCCAGTGATCAGAAAGGGAAAGAAAATTGCAAGGTATGTCTGAAAACACAATGCTTCTGATATGCCCACACTTCAGCTTCAAGTCTAGAGGACACTTAGGCTCTGAGGTTAAGTGTCCTGAGACAGGTGGTTTTAGAAACACTGATGCTGCAGTCAGAAAAGCAGCTGCTGAGCAGTTTTAGCATTGGTGAGTTGAATTGTTAGCATTATGTGCAACCTGAATGAGAAATGCATGTTT
>NW_011183471.1:0-527 GCF_000146605.3 Meleagris gallopavo
GGTTCCCTGCTAAGAAAGAGAGAGAGCAGCTCCACAATGGAGGAAGAAAAAAGAAAAATACACTCACTCCATCACCAAAGAACAAGGCATACTCCGAAAGGAAGGCACTCCCCAGGTTCACATGCTGCCCCTACTCTTCCCAGCCCTTAAATGGGATCAGGGAGGGGTGGAGCCTGGCTCTGCCCCACTCCACAGCCAAACTGCCCCCAGCTGTGCTCGCAGGGCTGCACCCCGCCCCAGGTGTTGCCACAAAAACAGGAGGGCAAGGGAATGCCCAGGCAAAGGCAAGGGCCAAGAGAACATGGAAGGAAATGCCAAGGATGACGGCCCAGACAATACGGCAGGGAACGCCAAAACTGAATGCCGACATGAATGTGGCAACACAAAGCCAAGGGGTCATTAGGCCAAGAGAATGGGGCAAGGAACACAAAAATCGGAGGACAAGAGAATGTAATAGTGAAAACAGTGCAAGACCAGAGACAAGCAAGACACAGAACAAAGAGGATAGGCAGCCTTCTGGGCACCAT
>NW_011183472.1:0-543 GCF_000146605.3 Meleagris gallopavo
TTCAAGTGAGACAGGGGAGGTTTAGGTTGGTTCTTAGGAGGCAGCTTTTCACGCACAGGGTGGTGACGCACTGGAATGTGTGCTTGAGAGTCACTTCCAGGATGATCTGCTCCATGATCCGTGACCAGCACAGAGGTGAGACTGACATGCTGGTAGTTGCCCGCGTCACACTTTCTATCCTTCCTAAGAGGTGTGCTGTCACCTTTTTTCTCCTCACCAGGGACTTGACCTGACTGCCTCGACTTGTGAAATACCATGGAGAGTGGCTCGGTGACTGCAGCGGTGAATTCCCTCGGAACTCTGGGACTCATCTCGTCAGGACCCAAGGACTCCTGGATGTTTGGGTCCTCAAGGTGGTCCAGAACCTGATCTGCCATGGCAGTGTGGGATGGGAAGGGGTGTGTGGGACTGAGGAAGCAATGGCAGTCCCCACCTCACCAAAGCAAAGATGAGGGCTGTGCATCATGAGCAGTTCTCAGACAAGATGGAAGCCAAAATGGTGTTGGGTACCTGAGCCTTCTCTGGTGGTAAGCAACATGGTGC
>NW_011183473.1:0-399 GCF_000146605.3 Meleagris gallopavo
ACTAAAGTGACTGATACAGCTTTGAAGTAGTATCATCCCATAAAATATACCCTTTTTCTTTGAAATCTCTCTCTGAAACCAATTAATTCATACATATATTGTAGGAGGAATTGTACTAGCCAAAGCCGATTCTAGGGTTTTTGGATACAGCTGTAACTCCTTTCTCTCCCTGAGAAACATAAGATCTGTGCCTCTCTTCCAGTGTTAGAAAAGACCCGAGGCACAGTGAAAGGAGTCAGATAGTGTTTCTTCTGCTGCATGTTTTATTCCTCACAAAGTGCAAACAGTCACGTCTTGGAGGTTTGAGAATAATTCTCTGAATTTAGTGACAAAAGCTTCTGTTAAAGCCTTCATTCTTACTTTCACATTTGTAATTTAACTTCTGCCTGAGTGCCTTCT
>NW_011183474.1:0-456 GCF_000146605.3 Meleagris gallopavo
GCAAGGATGCCCACGAGGCGTGGACCCACCTGGGAAACCCAGAAGGAGCTGCAAATGCAGCAAGCACTGCACAAACGCCTAGACAGCTGGCTGCGCTTCCAGAAGCCTGCAAAGGAAAAAACACAACAGTCAAGGCCCAGAGACAGCATCAGGGAACTGAAGGCAAGGGAGCAAGAAGGGCATGGGCAAGGAGACAAGGAAGGCAAAGCAAGGCAACGCAAAGACGGAAAGCAAAAGGAGACACTCAAAGCACACCCAAGAAACATACTCTGAACACGACAGGAATGCCTGCAGCAACGAACAAGATCATGCAAAAGAAGGAGCAGGAAAGACAAAGAACCAACAAGTATGAAACAAAGACGACGCAAAGCAAACAAAAAAGACCTACAACTGCAGAAAAGAACGAAGGACAAACCGCAATACAAGGAAGAGAAGAAAGCAAAGACAAAACGAGGT
>NW_011183474.1:8628-9655 GCF_000146605.3 Meleagris gallopavo
AGGAATGCCTGCAGCAACGAACAAGATCATGCAAAAGAAAGGAGCAGGAAAGACAAAGAACCAACAAGTATGAAACAAAGACAACGCAAAGCAAACAAAAAAGCCTCACTGCAGAAAAGAAGAAAGGACAAACCGCAATACAAGGAAGGAGAAGAAAGCAAAGCAAAACAAGGTCGAGAAATACAACAGGAAAGCCAATGAATTCAATGCACTAGCATGGCAGAGCAAAGAAGCCTAGCAAAGTAAACAGATACAAACGCTCAGCAAGGCTTTGCAATGGAAAGAAAGAATGAAAATTTAACAGCAGTGCAAGGCCACGATGCCAACAAAAACCAAAGAGCAAACCAAAGCCAAGCAACACCACAAAAAGTAAAAGAAGGACCAAGTGCTGAAATGCCAAGGAAACCAAAGCAAAAGCACTTGAAATCCTCACAAACAGAGGGGAATACGCTTAGGAAAGGAAAAGCAGTTCCAAGAACAGAAACAGAAGGGAAAAAAATCAACACCACTGAAAAAAAGCCCAATGCATTGCAATGCAAAGGAGCAGGAAACTAAGGCAGAAATCACAGAAAAACAACACGGAAAACCAACCGAGGAAACCAACATCAACCCATGCAGCAGCTGCAGCCTCTGCAGCAACATGAACAAGCAAAGAACACACGGTCATGGCGAAGCACCGATGACCACCGAGTCTGCAGGAGGCCAACATCTTGGCATCCGTGCCCGGGAGGAGGAAAGGGTAGCTACTGGGCATGCTGCTGCCTCCACCACACACGCACCTTCAGGGTCGCCAGCCCAGAAGGAGGCTGTCCCTGCCAGCTGGAACAAAACACCTCTCTGGAGGAAGGCAAAGCACTGCCAGTCATGCCAAGGAGGACGGAAGGGTAGCTACCGGGCATGGATCCACCCAGCCAGCAGAGGAAAAGCCGACCGGCCAGCACAAAGCAAGAGGCAAGGATGCCCACGAGGCGTGGACCCACCTGGGAAACCCAGAAGGAGCTACAAATGCAGCAAGCACTGCACAAAC
>NW_011183475.1:0-510 GCF_000146605.3 Meleagris gallopavo
TTCTGGGAGTCTTTCTGCTTAACTTGGGGAAGATCTCTGATAGTTTACGTCACTTATCGTCTAGATAACCCTTCCCAGGGACGCACGCTCTGTATATAGGTGTATATATGTATATTTTGTCATACACACTGCAAGAATATCCTGCACCAGATCAAACCAGAGAACAAGTCATGGCATGCCCGAGGAAGCGCCTGAAGAGACATGGGAAGGCCTGGCATCATCCCCCGCCCGGTGATCCTTGTTTAACGAAGACTTGGAAGCAAATCACCATATCAATTCGACAAGAAGAGCACTGAGACATCTTGGAAACAACAGGATGGCGACTGACTGGCACCAGATAACAAAACAAATTAACAACTAAATAACAAATGTAAATCCTCTGATAAGATTGTGAACCTGGAGTACCCAGCCAGTGGGGAAACAGGGGAGAGGGGGGAGGCAAGGGGAGAAAACAGGGTATAAAGGCTGTCATGTTGTGTCCATAGGTGCGCTCCTGCTTGCGGGACGCCC
>NW_011183476.1:0-462 GCF_000146605.3 Meleagris gallopavo
GGCCCGCTGACTGTGCATCTTTGGATGCAGCCCAGGATACGGTTGGCTTTCTGGGCAGGAAGGGCCCATTGCTGGCTTGTGTCCAGCTCCCACCCACCAGTACTCCCACGGCCGTATGGAGCAGGACTACGCTCAGTCCTTTCATCCCCTAGCATGTTTTGGTGGTGGGTGTTCCCTCATCCCAGCTACTGACCCTGCACTTGGATTTGTGGCCACTGCTCAGCCTGTTGAGGTCTCTGTGGATGGCATCCCGTCCCTCTGCTGTGTCACTGCACCCCACAGCTTGGTGTCCTTAGGGTGCACTCAACCCCACTGTTGATGTCCCTGATGAAGGGGAAACCCAGATGCTTGTACAAACTGGGCGTAGAAGCCCTTGGGAGCAGCCCTGCGGAGGACTCGGGGATCCTGGTGGACAAAGAGCTGGACATAAGCCAGTAGTGTGCACTTGCAGCCCAGAAGGCC
>NW_011183477.1:0-507 GCF_000146605.3 Meleagris gallopavo
CATGGGCTTGTTGTGGCCAAAGTGCAGGGCCCCGCACTTGGCCTTCAAAGAAGCTTTCATTTCAAGAAGCATTGTCTCCATTTAGCTGACGGAAGTATATGTGTTTATTTTCACGTCAGCTTGTCCAGCCTCCTTTCCTATAGGAGGTAGCAGTAAAGTTTCAGCTTCTCCAACAATGGCAGGAGCACATCAGTGTCGTGGTTTTATGACTTTTGGTTATCGGTATTTATTCCACATCATGGAGCGCAATGGGAGTTAGAGTCTTAATGCTCCAGTGCCGGGTACCTGTCCGGAATAGAAAAAGAACTACGTAGTCGAGGGGGCTATGCGGTCAGAGAGGAGATATAACCCTGGCAAGGTCACCTGATGCTTCCCTTCTTCATCAGGCTCTCCTCCCTGCTGCTCAACCGGATTGTGCATCTCACCTCAGCCTTATCGTAATGCCTACCCACCTTTCGGACGCTCCCTCTCCTTATATTTCATATTGTGTTACAGTGTGTTATCTTG
>NW_011183478.1:0-479 GCF_000146605.3 Meleagris gallopavo
CTGTATATGTTTTGGTTTAGAGCAGTGCTGCCTTAATCAGTGAACAGCCTAGGAAGCGTTCTTCACAACAGCAAGCTATATTTCCTTTCTCCTGGATAAAATTTTCCTGAATCCTCTTTCTGTATTCACTGGGAAACACTGAAAGCAGGAAAATAAATAAATAAATAAAACTAGAAGTGACTCATCTTCAGAATGCATTCCTGTGTTCCATAGCCTAAATCCCATCTTGTTCCATTTTCTCTGAGTGCTGCGGTTTTAAAATGCATCTCTGAGCTTAAAGCTCAACTAACTTGTAAGCAGAAACTCTCATAATACACGACACTTCCTTTTGTTTTCTTCATTCTGATCTGAGAATATTCTAGCAGTGCATCTGCAACAACTACTGTCTGATTGCTGAGGAAAAGCAACTAATTAATTTGGTTTTGTAACAGGTGTCATGCTGTGGATTTAGATCTCAACCTAGCTCATGTGGATAGCAG
>NW_011183479.1:0-507 GCF_000146605.3 Meleagris gallopavo
TTTAGGAGGGTGGATAGCGATAGGACAAGGGGAAATGGTTTTCAAGTGAGACAGGGGAGGTTTAGGTTGGTTATTAGGAGGCAGCTTTTCACGCCCAGGGTGGTGACGCACTGGAATGTGTGCTTGAGAGTCACTTCCAGGATGATCTGCTCCATGATCCGTGACCAGCACAGAGGTGAGACTGACATGCTGGTAGTTCCCCGCGTCACACTTTCTATCCTTCCTAAGAGGTGTGCTGTCACCTTTTTTCTCCTCAGCAGGGACTTGACCTGACTGCCTCGACTTGTGAAATACCATGGAGAGTGGCTCGGTGACTGCAGCGGTGAATTCCCTCGGAACTCTGGGACTCATCTCGTCAGGGCCCAAAGACTCGTGGATGTTTGGGTCCTCAGGTGGTCCAGAACCTGATCTCCCATGGCAGTGTGGGATGGGAAGGGGTCTGTGGGACTGAGGAAGCAATGGCAGTCCCCACCTCACCAAACCGAAGCAAAGATGAGGGCTGTGCAT
>NW_011183480.1:0-328 GCF_000146605.3 Meleagris gallopavo
GCACTGGGGGTTTGACTGCTGATGTTCAAGTTCCAGGTGCCTGTCCAGAGGAGAAGAAGAGCTACGTTTCCCCAGGGGGCTTTGCGGTCAGCGAGGAAATCTAACTCCCGGCCAGGTCACCTGATGCTCTCTTCTTTGCCTGCACTGCTTCGCTTGCGCTTCTCTGCCTGGGCTTCTCATCTCAGCGTTGTTGTAAGGCCGATCCACCATCAATTTGACATTCTCTCTCCTTATAAAATTCTGTTGATACCATATTTAGGAAATTACTTTGTTTACCTCAGATTGTTGACACTGTTTTCAATTATTTCGGGGTCCCCTATTTCTTTTT
>NW_011183481.1:0-592 GCF_000146605.3 Meleagris gallopavo
TTCTCCTGCAGATCCTTCTGCATAATTCCAAGGGGGATGAGGAGGGTTCTTGGGGGGGGAGGGGGGAGGGTAGAAATGAGCTAGTGAGGCTTCTGTGGGGTGGAAAGGGAGTCTGGGGGAGTGAGTGGGGGTTGTGGGGGGAATGTAAAGAGGAGAACAAGGCTGACCACGTGAGTGGAAAGGAGGTCTGGGGGTGGAGAGAGGAGTGGGAAGGGAGAACTGGAGGTTGTGGGGGGCTTCTATGGGAAGTAAAGGGGGTTCAGCTGGGGGAAACTGGGAGTCAAAATAGGGGAACGGACTCCAGAGGGCAGGGAGGAGGGCATGGGGGTACAAGGGGACTCTAGGGGTCAGAAAATGGGGTCAGGAGCGGGGGGAGAAAGGGGACCCTGCAGGGCAAATTGAGGGGACTGGGGGATGGTAGGAGACTCTATGGATCAGAGTGGGGGAATGGGAGAGGGGCTACTTGGGGGGACGGGGAACTCGGGGTGTCAGATAGAAGGGACGGGGGGCGGACGAATCTAAGGGAGAAAATGGGGGGGCGAGAATGGCGACCCGAGGGATCAGAGCGGGAGACAGACAGACAGACAAGGAA
>NW_011183482.1:0-505 GCF_000146605.3 Meleagris gallopavo
TGATGCCTGAGAAAAAGAAATGGGCTGATATGGAAGAAGGCATCTGTTATTTAAGAGAATATGCTGTGGTGGAAATGCTACATAGCCCCGATTTCATTCCTGACGAGCCAGACCAAGAGCATGATCCCGAGAGAGTCAGGTGTACACCAAACATGTGGCGTACATTCACAAAGACCGCACCAGAAAGGTACGCCAGCACATTTGCAGCAATGTATGGCAGAGGGGAAAGAAGACCCCTTATAAGTGAATTGGTTAATAAACTTCAAGACTTTGAGTTACATTTAAGCCCTCTGCGAGCTTGTGTTTCAGCCATTACAAAGGTAGCTGAAAAGCTGGACAGAATGGAAAAACAAACAAGAAGATATAATAGACAAACTATCAACCGTGCCTGAAGCTGATAAATCCGTGGAGGTAACGGATACATCAAATGGGGACCAGAATTCCCAAAACAGCCTATTGGAGGGGCTCATCAACTTGATTTCCTCCCAGCCGTGGCATCTAATGT
>NW_011183483.1:0-484 GCF_000146605.3 Meleagris gallopavo
ATCCACCATGAATGAGAATATGCCCAGGAGAAGAAGCCTCTGAGGCTTCTGCAGCGTCACTAGTAGAAAACACAAAGTCTGTTAAAGGAGATGTTTCTATTTCCTGTGTTATTCCAGGGAGGCCTTGATTCCCACCTGAACACATGCTGTGGAAGCCCAGCAAATGCAGCACCAGAGCTAATCCAGGGCAAAGCGTATATTGGCTCAGAGGTATGAAGGCCAGTGTTTGTTGTTTGTTTGACACCTCTCCCCTCTTTCCCTCCCCACAGGGCGTTGAAAGGCAGTGGAGCTCAGGTACCTCACTTGGTTTCCCTCCTGAATTCTGCTGGGTTGCCTTGCTCAGTAGCTCTCAGAAGCTGTCAGTGGCCACAGACTGAAAATGCAATTGGCCACAGCTCACACAGCTGGCTGGTTTGTCTGTGGCTAATCCTTCTCTGTCTCCACCAAACGTTCTCCACTTTAGGGCTCTGTAAAACAGCAACTT
>NW_011183484.1:0-413 GCF_000146605.3 Meleagris gallopavo
CCTAAGAGAACTGTCATTTCTGGGTGAAAAGGTCTTATGTGGGGGGAAAAGGTGAGGAATGTGTGAGAAAGCTGGTGTTTCTGGGAGTAAATGCCATCTTTTGGGGCTAGAAATGGTCTTTCTGGTGGGATGTGCCACATCTTTGTGAGGCAATCGGTGTTTGTGAGGGCCAATGGCATATATTCTGGATCGAACTGGTCTTTCCGCAGTAAAATGCCAAAAGTCTGGGAGTAAGTGTCATGATGAGGAATGTAATGGAGTGTAATTGGGAGGAACTGGGAGGAATTTCTCGGAGTCGTGGTCTTTGTGGGTGCATATGTCCCATTTAGGGAAGGAAAGGAGTATTTCTTAGAAGAACTGCCATAGCATTTAGGGAAAATGTCCTATCCTTGGGAGACAAGTGGTATTTGTGG
>NW_011183485.1:0-530 GCF_000146605.3 Meleagris gallopavo
AGAGTCCAGCCGAGGGCCACGAAGATGATCAAGGGCCTGGAGCACCTCTCTTGTGAGGAAAGGCTGAGCGACCTGGCTCTGTTCAGTCTTGAGAAAAGAAGACGCAGAGGGGAGTCTGATCAATGTCTCTATCTAAGGTGACGGAGGCAAAGGAACAAGGCCTAGCTCTTTCCAGCCGTGCGTGGTGATAGGACAACGGGAAACGGCCAAAATAGGAAGTTCTGCACAAACGTGCAGAAGAACGTCTTCACGGTGAGGGTGACAGGGCACTGGAACTTCTGCCAAGGTAGGCTGTGGAGTCTCCTTGTCTGGAGATGTTCAAGACCTGCCTGGACGCCAACCTGTGCAACCTGGTCTACGGAGCCTGCTTTGGCACAGGGCTTGGACTCGATCATCTCAAGAGGTCCCTTCCAGCCCCTACAATTCTGTGATTCTGCGTCAGGGAGAACACTGTGTTGCTGAGGAGGAGAGGACAAACAGAGACACTGCTACGGGAGCTGTAAAAGCAAAGGTTCAAATCTCTTGCTCTG
>NW_011183486.1:0-396 GCF_000146605.3 Meleagris gallopavo
ACATGAGCATCTACATGGCGCACCTTTACAACCATATTCTTTGTTCGGGCAGCAATATCTTTCCACAGGTCAGCAGCCCAAATAGGTTTACTCCTTCTTTGCCAGTTGTTTTGCTCCCACTGCTGTAACCATCCCCATAGAGCATTTGCCACCATCCGTGAGTCAGTGTAAAGATAAAGCATTGGCCACCTCTCCCATTCAGCAACATCCAAGGCCAGTTGGACAGCCTTTACCTCTGCAAATTGGCTCGATTCTCCTTTTCCTTCAGTGGCCTCTGCAACTTGTTGTGTGGGGCTCCACACAGCGGCTTTCCATCTGCGATGCTTTCCCACAATACGACATGATCCATCTGTGAACAGGGCATATTTCTTTTCTATTTTCTTGGTAGTTCATTGT
>NW_011183487.1:0-517 GCF_000146605.3 Meleagris gallopavo
TGTCAGGACAAGTGGGTATCAACACTTCCCCTACTGGAAGATTTAAAAGTAGAGCCTCTCGTTGCTGCTTACCGTAGGTTTTTCATCTCTAGAAACACAGGTGTTTGAATAGTGCTTTTTTCGTGGGAGATGTGCCAGAATGTACCTGATGGACTATTTGCTGGGCCTTTCTACCACCCGAAATGTTACTGATATGATGGTAGTTCAGAAAGACTGTGCTGTGGATTTGTTTCCTGGACTCACATGAGAAGGATGGCTGTGGAGATGTTGGTCTTGGGGCAGGGGTTGTTAGAAGCTTTTGAGAGTGGCCTCTAATCATTGACCATGAAAAGGATTGTAAGGCTCTGCGTGCTCAGGTGGGAGCAGAGCGAGGCCAGCAGGGAAGGCTTTTGAAAAATCCCTGTAATCAGTCCAACATAAAAAGATGTTTCTTCTCAGCTAGCTCATAAAATACCTGAAAATTATCATCAGCCAAGGAGGCGGCTCAGGTGTGCTTGTGAAGTTGAGGTGTGCTTTG
>NW_011183488.1:0-545 GCF_000146605.3 Meleagris gallopavo
TTTGGGGCCATAAGGAGTGCCCTGACAGCATCAGAACTGTAAGAGCAGAGAGCTATGCGTGATGCAGCGCTATTCATGCCACCCACAGGAAGCAGGAGGTGGAACAAAATATTGCCAGAACTGTGATCGGATTGTGTCTCATAAGGAACTATTCCATTAGTTCTAGAAGAGAGCTTTGAAGCAATGTATATTCAGGATTATCGTCAGCATGCCAGGTGCTGGGACCATGCAGAAAGAGAAATGGTCTGAAAATGTCAGTGCAATTTAAAATATATACCTTCTTGTCCCAAGCGACCATACTGAAGGGAAATAGGAAATAAACAATGAAAAAGAATGGCTGCTTGATTCCTGAGCATCAAAACGGCAATCATTCAACATAAGGTAAAAGAAATCAAGGCAAAAGTGGTACAGGTACCACTGAAAGCATGATGAAAAGAAATCAGAGATATTCAGCTGATAATCATATTTTACAAGTATGAAAAAATTACGTAAATCTGAGGATTCCTTTTTAGTAACATATTACGTATTTCTTAGGCGCTCAAGAA
>NW_011183489.1:0-493 GCF_000146605.3 Meleagris gallopavo
GGGATGAAAGGACTGAGCGTAGTCCTGCTCCATAAGGCCTGGGTGTACTGGTGGGTGGGAGCTGGACACAAGCCAGCAGTGGGCCCTTCCAGCCCAGAAAGCCAACCGTATCCTGGGCTGCATCCAAAGATGCGCAGTCAGCGGGCGAAGGGAGGAGATCCCCATCCCTCTGCTCTGCGCTGGTCAGGCCTCACCTGCAGTGCTGCGTCCAGATGTGGAGTCCTCAGTGCAGGGAGACATGGAGCTGTGCGAGTGCATCCAGAGTACAGCCACAAACACGACCCGAAGGATGGAACCCCTCTCCTGTAAGCAAGGAGAGCTAGGCTGTTCAGCCTCCTGGAGAAGTGAAGGCTCCAAGGGAACCTGGTAACAGCCTTTCAATACCTCAAGGAAAGAACAAGGGAAAATGGAGGTGAAATCTAAGGAAAATGTCTTGTACAGTGAGGTGCTGAGGCAGTGGCACAGGTTGCCTTTCAAGGTGAGCATGGGTCAG